>NC_068289.1:38799923-38877423 GCF_025860055.1 Xyrauchen texanus | reverse complement strand
TAAAAACAGATCAGCTCTGCAAAGTCTTTCATTGTGAATTTATCAATTGCATCTTACAGATTCGACTAATTCTCTACTAGTTACTGTTTTTTAACTCACCTAAATATCACATGCAGCCCCTGTCTGCATAGGACAATAGGATTTACCCCATATAAGACTCATTTCTTTGGTGAAAGAGCGCCACCTTGTGATTCAGCGTGAACATCATCCCTTTCTTAAATGTGAAATGTGTCATTTCTGTGACACCAAACACAATTGTAACCTCTCTGAGCAGCCCGCCATTAAGATTAGCTCAACCAATAAAGATTTTCAGTGAATAAAGACTTAAATTCGGGGTTTGTTTCTTACACAAAGGTTCTATTATGATATTTATGGTGCTTTGTCTTTTTGGAGCTTGACAGATGTGTTGTATGTAACGTTGTAAAAGAGCTGCATCTTCTTTTGTATTCCACAGGAAAAATAACCGCATACATGTTTGGAACGACAAGAGGGTGAGTAAATAATGACAGAATCTTCACATTTATGTGAATTATTTCTTTAAATCTTTGGATTGATTTAATTATGATTACACCTGACAATACAAGCACAGGATGATTTTTAATCATTAATGTATTTACATTTGAGCAATCAGCTTTAATATATATATATTTAGTAGTGAAGAGCAGAACATTTCAAAACTGAGACGTTAACAGAATTAACAACATAATTGTGAAAATAATGAAGATTTGAATGTTTATATTTGAGCTGCTTCTAAATGGTTTATTAAAGGGACAGTTCACCCAAAAATGAAAATTCCCTCATAATTTCCTCACCCTCATGCAATCCCAGATGTGTGTGACTGACTTTCTTCTGCAGAACACAAATGAAGATTTTTAGCAGAATATTTCAGCTCTGTAGGTCCATACAAATCAAGTGAATGGTGACCAGAACTTTGAAGCTCCAGAAAGCACATATAGGCAGCATAAAAGCAATCCAGTGTTTTAATCCATGTCTTCAGAAGTGATATGATAGGTGTATTTTGTGAAGTCCTTTTTTATTATAAATTCTCCTCCCTGACCAGTAGGTTGTAATATGCACGAAAAATGTGAATCGACAAAACCAAAAGAAGAAAGTGAAAGTAGAGATTTATACTACAAAGTGACTTAAATATTGATCTGTTTCTCACCCACACCTATCAACATCACTTCTGAAGACATGGATTAAACCACTGGATTATTTTTATGCTGCCTTTATGTGCTTTTTGGAGCTTCAATGTTCTGGTCACCATTCACTTGCATTTTGTTGTATGGACCAACAGAGCTGAAATATTCTTGTAAAAATCGTAATTTGTGTTCAGCAGAAGAAAGAAAGTCATACACATCTGGGATGGCATGAGGATGAGTAAATGATGAGACAATTTTGTAATTTTTGGGTGAACTGTCCCTTTAAGTTCAGAGTCAACGCTTCTATTTTTCAAGCCATAATAAACTCGTCCTGATGTTTTATATCCTTCGTGCTGTGTTAGTAGAAGTCGAGTCACTCTCTGAGCACAAGCAGAATGGGAACGTCCCGCAGCACGGCTGTAACCACGGTTTCCACAGGATGTTCGCCCAGGTCAGCTGATTTTCCGCAGGCATTAGTGTTTTGCGATGCCCCTTCACAGCCAGCTCGACTCGCTGCAGCACCTCAGCGTACCGTGGTTCAGTTTCTGCTGAGAGAGGACGGCTTTCTGACGGATCCCCGCTGAGGTCAAACATCAGAGGAGGGTTGTGAAACGTGACAAACTCTCCATAACACTGGCAGATCTTTGTGTCGTAACAACCAACGGCTCCAGGAGGAGAGAAGTTTGGAGTGAAGAAATGTACCTTGAAGACAGAGTCACCTGAATAGGTAAAGAAGACAACAGTCTTTATAACGATTTCAGCCGTTTGGCTAACTCCAGCTTAGACTAAAGAAGACATATCAGCCAACCTGATGTAAGCTAACCTGAATATGCTACATGATTGACAGGCAGAGAGTAATAAATAAAAAAATCACATACAGCACCTTTAATCTTAATTATTAAAATGAATAACAATATGCTATTTAATTACATCTGTAGTCTATGATTAGTTATGATAACCAGATGAACATCTTCTCAACATGATATCTCAATATCTCTTTAGCTAACAACACACAGACAATTATAACCTTTCATGTCTTTATTGAACACATCCCATTAAACAATCACAGTGCTGTGGAAAAAGTATGTGAACCTCTAGGCTAAAGACATCAACAAAAGCTAATTAGAGTCAAGAGTTGGTAAACCTGGCATCCAGTTAATAAAACGAGATTGTAGGTGTAGGTTAGAGCAACTTTGACTTATAAAAAGCACTCACAGTGAGACAAACTGTCTATAAATGGAGAGGATTTAGTACTATAGGTACTCTCTCTAGAAGTGGCCGTTAGATATTCATCTGTCCACAGTTAGACAAACTGTCTATAAATGGAGAGGATTTAGTACTATAGGTACTCTCTCTAGAAGTGGCCGTTTGATATTCATCTGTCCACAGTTAGACAAACTGTCTATAAATGGAGATGATTTAGTACTATAGGTACTCTCACTAGAAGTGGCCGTTAGATATTCATCTGTCCACAGTGAGACAAACTGTCTATAAATGGAGAGGATTTAGTACTATAGGTACTCTCTCTAGAAGTGGCCGTTAGATATTCATCTGTCCACAGTTAGACAAACTGTCTATAAATGGAGATGATTTAGTACTATAGGTACTCTCACTAGAAGTGGCCAGTTAGATATTCATCCGGTCCACAGTGAGACAAACTGTCTATAAATGGAGAGGATTTAGTACTATAGGTACTCTCTCTAGAAGTGGCCGTTAGATATTCATCTGTCCACAGTTAGACAAACTGTCTATAAATGGAGGTGATTTAGTACTATAGGTACTCTCACTAGAAGTGGCCGTTAGATATTCATCTGTCCACAGTTAGACAAACTGTCTATAAATGGAGATGATTTAGTACTATAGGTACTCTCTCTAGAAGTGGCCGTTAGATATTCATCTGTCCACAGTTAGACAAACTGTCTATAAATGGAGGTGATTTAGTACTATAGGTACTCTCACTAGAAGTGGCCGTTAGATATTCATCCGTCCACAGTGAGACAAACTGTCTATAAATGGAGATGATTTAGTACTATAGGTACTCTCTCTAGAAGTGGCCGTTAGATATTCATCTGTCCACAGTTAGACAAACTGTCTATAAATGGAGATGATTTAGTACTATAGGTACTCTCACTAGAAGTGGCCGTTAGATATTCATCCGTCCACAGTTAGACAAACTGTCTATAAATGGAGAGGATTTAGTACTATAGGTACTCTCTCTAGAAGTGGCCGTTAGATATTCATCTGTCCACAGTTAGACAAACTGTCTATAAATGGAGGTGATTTAGTACTATAGGTACTCTCACTAGAAGTGGCCGTTAGATATTCATCCGTCCACAGTGAGACAAACGGTCTATAAATGGAGAGGATTTAGTACTATAGGTACTCTCTCTAGAAGTGGCCGTTAGATATTCATCTGTCCACAGTTAGACAAACTGTCTATAAATGGAGGTGATTTAGTACTATAGGTACTCTCTCTAGAAGTGGCCGTTAGATATTCATCTGTCCACAACTAGACAAACTGTCTATAAATGGAGATGATTTAGTACTATAGGTACTCTCTCTAGAAGTGGCTGTTAGATATTCATCTGTGCACAGTGAGACAAACTGTCTATAAATGGAGATGATTTAGTACTATAGGTACTCTCACTAGAAGTGGCTGTTAGATATTCATCTGTCCACAATTAGACAAACTGTCTATAAATGGAGATGATTTAGTACTATAGGTACTCTCACTAGAAGTGGCCGTTAGATATTCATCTGTCCACAGTGAGACAAACTGTCTATAAATGGAGATGATTTAGTACTATAGGTACTCTCTCTAGAAGTGGCCGTTTGATATTCATCTGTCCACAGTGAGACAAACTGTCTATAAATGGAGATGATTTAGTACTATAGGTACTCTCACTAGAAGTGGCTGTTAGATATTCATCTGTCCACAATTAGACAAACTGTCTATAAATGGAGATGATTTAGTACTATAGGTACTCTCACTAGAAGTGGCCGTTAGATATTCATCTGTCCACAGTGAGACAAACTGTCTATAAATGGAGATGATTTAGTACTATAGGTACTCTCTCTAGAAGTGGCCGTTAGATATTCATCTGTCCACAGTGAGACAAACTGTCTATAAATGGAGATGATTTAGTACTATAGGAACTCTCTCTAGAAGTGGCTGTCCAGTCAAGATGACTCAAAGGACACATCGCAGAATGCTCAATGAGGAAATAAATAATGATTTACACTCCACAACACTACTGGGAAAATGTTTTGTGGACTGATGAAACTAAGGTTGAATTGTTTGGGCATAAAAAGGGATCCCATACCAACATGAAAACATAATTCCAACGGTGAAAAACGGTGGAGGGAGCGTCATGATTTGGGGCTGAACCACTTGCCATAATTTAGGGAAAACTGAATTCCCAAGTTTATCAAGATACCCTACAAGATAGTATCAGGGTGTTTGTGTGCCAGCTGAAGATCAGTAGACGTTGGGTGATGCAGCAGGACAATGACCCTAAACATCGAAGTTAATCCACTACAGAAGGACTTCAAAAAAAGAAAATCCACCTTTTGGAGTGTCCCATTCAGAGTCCAGACCTGAACCTAATAGAGATGCTGTGAGTGACCTCAAGAGAGACACCAGACATCCTAAGAATATGAGCTGAAGCAGTTCTGTAAGGAAGAATTATCCAGAATTCCTTCTGAATGATGTGCAGGTCTAATCCACAGCTACCCAAACACTTGATTGAGGTTATTGATGCCAAAGGAGGATCAACCAGTTATTATATCCAAGGGTTCACTTACTTTTTCCACAGCACCGTGAATGTTTAAAGGGATGTGTTCAATAAACACATGAAAGATTATAATTGTTTGTGTGTTGTTAGTTTAAGCCCACGGTTGTCAAACTGGGGTACGCGTACCCCCAGGGGTACGTGGACTGATTTCAGGGGGTACGCGAAAAAATATCTAAGGGACTGTTCGTTTTTTATTTAAGGGGCTACTGGAGGAGTTTTGAGATCTGTAGTCAAAAAAGACGTGACCCTCCCTTCGCCAGCAATAATTTTTTCTATAACCCTCCAAAATGATTGTGAAAAAAGGCATGACCCTCCCCGATAATTTATTGATTACTTCTGTACTGGTTTGCGCTTGGCAAAGATGTTCAGATAGCCATTGTTTTTTTTGCAACCAAACGACTAAACTCCTGCTTTCTCATCTTACTAGGGCTGTAACGATAGACCAAACCTACAATTCGGTTCGTATCACGATTTTTGATTTTAAATTTGAAAAAAATCATGTTTTCGGTGCTGATGCAGTGGTGACGCGTTCATGTAACATGCAAGGGTGGCGCTGCCAATAAAGTATCTAAAAGCTGCCACAAAGAACCGGCAAAAGTAATGATTATGAATATGTCAAATATAGCAAGGAGACATTTTAATTGTTTATTAATAAACAAGTGTTTGTCAGTGTCGGCTGCAAAGATGAAGTTGGCGATGTTGACTCGCGATCTTCAGTAGTGAACGCGCCAGAGAGAAATGCGCATTTCATACAGATTACATAAGCAGAGAGTCTGATTTCTTTTGTTTTGAATTGTTCTGTTAAAAAGTAGACATTTCAAGTTTTCTATATATTTCTCAGGCCTGTGAGGCAAGTACCTTATACGCTGTGTTTCGGTTCATTTATTAGACGAGAGTCCAATTCACGCGCCGGCGCCTCCGTGTCATGATGATCTATTTTCTACTATATTTACTTCTTATTTATTAAATCCAGGCAATTGGTTGATGAAACATTGATTAAAATTAAGATACAATTAATAAAAAACGAAATTCACTTTAAACAAAGTTTTAAAGTCACTTTCAGAGCGGTCATGTCCGTAACGGAGAACTGTCACGTCCGTAACATTGTTTTTTTCCTCATAAATGGGAACACGAAAAATTAAATAAAAATAATATTTTAAGTTCTGTGGAGGCCGACCCTCATCCGGTGGGTAGTATTACTTTTGTTTTGTGCAGTGTAGTTCATAGAATTACTAAAACATATTTTGCCACAGGTCTAAAAGTTAAAGATTTTTTGTGTCACGTCACATGTGTATTTCCCTCATATTAAATATAAAACGCATGTGTAGACTGATATTTTTCTAATGTCTGGAGCTTTATTAAGGGAGTATGGATATATAAACAGACATTTCAGTATTAAATGCATTTTCTGAGAATTTATATTTCAAGTTTTGACTGCAAATGTCACGTCCATAACGCTGGAATTGCCCAATTTTAAAGAATTTATCCTCAACTAGTTTTTTGCCGTAGGTCTACGTATTTTATTATATTAACTTCTACTAATAGTAATTTAAAAATGTGGTAGCCCTACATCTAACACATCACACTCCACTGTTATGGTGGCAATTTCAGTAGATTTACTCACTAACATTGTTGTGGAAACACAATAAGAATGGAAACTAAAATATGGCAGTATCGTGCTACAGCGCACACATCAGCTACAGTTCTGGGTCCTCAGTCCCAATACTATAAAACTCGACGTAGCCTACGTTCACTTCACATGTTAATGCAGCGGTAGAGTTACACTCACATGACACTGCACTTATTCGCAATCACAAAAGTTCATTATTTGCTCGTGCTTTAAAGCTTTGCCGGGTAAACATTTCATTGCCGTTCTGATCTGACATGATCGCACTTTTTCTATTAACAAAATATTCGAGAGTGGAGATTGGGTTCATATCTGTTTAAAATCATTATATTCAGCACATTTGTATCATATGTTGACTTTTGATGAGATTTGTATCATATTTTTATGATTCTATTCACTATTCTCGACAAAATTGATAAAAATAAATATTATCAAATAAAAAAACCTTGTTGTTAACAATTGGTGGTGTTGGGGGTACTCCGGAAGATCTATAATGTCTCAGGGGGTACATGCCTGTTAAAAGTTTGGGAACCACTGGTTTATGTAACGTCTAGTGCTGACACAGGACAAGACGGACAAGAGGTGCCGTAGGGGCCTTTAGGGGCGGAGCCGTAGGAGGCTCGGTAGGCGGAGCCATAGGAGGCTCAGGAGGCGGAGCCGTAGGAGGCTCAGGAGTCTCTGGGAGCAGAGCTGTAGGAGGCTCGAGAGGTGGAGCCGAAGGCTGCTCGAGAGGTGGATCTCTAGTAGGTTCTGGAGTCTCTGGGAGCAGAGCCGTAGGAGGCTCTGGAGGCGGAGCCGTGGGTGGCTCGAGAGACTTGAGGGGTGGAGCCCTTGGAGGCTCGAGTGACTTGAGGGGCGGAGCCCTGGGAGGCTCGAGAGGCTTGAGGGGCAGAGCCCTGGGAGGCTCGAGAGGGGCCCTGGGAGGCTCGAGAGGCTTGAGAGGCGGAGCCCTGGAAGGCTCGAGAGGCTTGACAGGCGGAGCCCTGGAAGGCTCGAGAGGCTTGAGAGGCGGAGCCCTGGGAGGCTCGGAAGGAGAAGCCCTGGGAGGCTCGAGAGACTTGGGAGGCGGAGCTCTGAAAGGCTCGGGAGGAGCCCTGGAAGGCTCGAGAGGCGGAGCTCTGGAAAGCTCGAGAGGCAGAGCTCTGGAAAGCTCGAGAGGCGCTGACTCTTGGACGGGTACGACCACTGGCGCCGGCTTTTGGACGGTCGTGGCTACTGGCGCTGGCCCTTGGACGGTCATGGCTACTGGCGTTGGCCCTGTGACGCTCATGGCTGCTGGCGCTGGCCCTTGGACGGTCATGGCTGCTGGCGCTGGCTCTTGGACGGTCATGGCTGCTGGCGCTGGCTCTTGGATGGTCGAGGCTACAGGCACTGGCTCAGGGACGGTCGAGGCTACAGGCGCTGGCTCAGGGACGGTCGAGGCTACAGGCGCTGGCTCAGGGACGGTGGAGGCTACAGGCGCTGGCTCAGGGACGGTCGAGGCCACAGGCGCTGGCTCAGGGACGGTCGAGGCCACAGCCGCTGGTTCTCTGACATTTGGGGCATCTGGCTCTGGCTGGTTGGCCGTGGCATGCGTGGGCTTGGGCTCGCTGACCAGGGGTGACGTGGGCACAGGCTCGCTCACCGTGACAGGCGTGGGCTCTGGCTTGCTCACGGTGACAGGCGTGGGCTCTGGCTCGCTGACCGTGGCTGACGTTGGCCGGAAGGCGGAAGCCCGTCTTCTTCTCCTCCTCCGGGCGGACGAAGTCGACCGTGTTGGCTCATGGACAACGACAGGCGTGGGGGCGAGCTCGCTGACCGGTGGGGCAGGTGGAAGAGGACGAGCCAAGGACGACTGGAGGGCCACCGCCGTGGGAGGAGAGGCAGGATCCTCAACCACATCCACAGTAAACAGTGAGCCGCAGTGTAGTGTCTCCTCCATGAACTCACAGAGCGTCCAGCCAATGGGCGAACCGGTCAGGCTAGCCTGGAAGAACACCACCAGGGAGGAGTCAGGATAGTCGGTGGCACTCGCTAGGTGCAGGAAGTCCCTAATGTGATCCTCCACCGGGCGGCTTCCTTGCTTCAGGTCCAGGAGGCGGCAGCATGCCCGGATAACCGCTGGATCCATATTGGTTCGATCGTTCTGTAACGTCTAGTGCTGACACAGGACAAGACGGACAAGAGGTGCGGATCCAAACGCGGTTTTAGTCAATGCATAATAAATAAAAGGGTAAAACACAAAGAAAAGTCCACGATAGGAAAACAGGCAGCTGAAACACAATGGAACAGATAAAACACGAGGAAGCAAAGTACTAACAACACTAGGATTTAACACATAAGAAATAAAAGGGTAAACACAAAGAAACATCCACGATGGGAAAACAGGCAACTGAAAACACAATGAATCAGATTAAACATGAGGGAACAAAGACACTAAACAGAACTAGGAACTCGGGTAAAGGATACAGACCAGGCTAGACGACATACCGGAAACAAACAACGATCAACAGTGATTAACCAAAGAATCAGGGTTTAAATACACTTACAATGTGGAGACTGAACGAGACACAGGTGAAAACAATGATGAATGCAGGCGGTAAGGGAGGCCGGGAATTGTGGGAAATGTAGTTTAGACAAGGACAGTGAAACACGGGGCGAACAACAAGGAAAACGCGACATGGAGCGTGAACGGTGACGGGTGAAACGGAAAACACGGAGCAGACCAGGAAATATGACATAAACGTGATAGTGCGACAGAGAACACAGGGCAGACAACGGGGAATCGTGACAGTTTAAGCACATTGTGTTTGTCTATACATGTGACTTTGATGAAGTTTAGATCTCATTTTATGAGCAAACCAGCTCATTCCAAAGGGTTCACATACTTATTCTTGCCACTGTATATAATTACCGGTATGCATTGGCTCTGAAATGGCTCAAACATTGGAACAACCATCATTTTATCCAAACATGCATTGTAGGCAAGTAGATTCAAAATATTTAATTAAGTAAAAATCTAATAATTAATAATGTAGGCGTGTAAAAATTACATTAAATAGTTTTCATGTATATGCACCAATATATACAACATGGTTATAAAAAGCTATATTTACCTACATATTTTACTACGGTCGCATTTTTTTATTTATATAATAACGTGAAGCACCTTGAACTGCTCTGAGCCACGATCACAATGATTTTAATGCACTTTTATTTTGGCCAGTGAGTTTCCTGAAGAGTTTGTCAATACAATAGTTTCATGATACCAGTCTCAAAAGTATGAGAGCATTAAGATCAATTCATTTCTGTGACAAAGTTCAAACTGTCCATTTTAATGAATTGATTCATAACTCTGATTGACTTATTTCATGTTATGTTGTGTACGTGCTGTGACTCACTGTCGGGAGGGTGCCAGCGTGCAGCGTTGAGATACATGCCACAGTAATGAAACATGAACTCGTGCTGCGAGCGATCCGTTCTGCCCTCTAACAGCGGCATCAGATCATGACCGTCCACAATTCTGACCGCAAACACACACAAACACAATCACTTCACAACATCATCATTCAATTTTAAATAAGCATTTGCACAACTGAAGAGTCAATGGCAAAATATGATTGGCTACTTGCTATTGACTACAAATATAATTACAAGCTAGTGTTATTTTACCGGTCTTGTGGTAGCTCTCCGCCCGCTAGCTTGACCAGTGTGGGATAGACGTCCATCAGACTTGTCGGCTCAGTCACTTCTTGCCCCACGGGGAGTCGCCCGGGCCAGCGGAATATTCCGGGCACGCGAATGCCCCCCTCCCAGCCACCCATAGCTTTACCACCTACAAACAATAACACACATTTGCTGTATCAATGGTCACTGTAAACACTAGGGGAGACAATATTTTGTTTTAATTGACTGTTACAGATTTTCATTCCATCATTTTGGTATTAAATACTTGAAATATATGTGCAACATTTATAGAAGTTAATATAGCTGCAAGCATCAATTACAGGGCCAAGCTCGCCAATAGCAAACATTTTGATTGAATTTAGAATTCCAATGATGATTTTAAGCTGGGTGGTGAAAAAAGACACTTAAAGTGTATATATAATGTGCTAATAACTTTTGACCAATAGGTGGCACTGTCACCAAATTGATACGGTGTTGTCAGGGCTTGGGCACAATGCCACATAAGAAGTTTCATGCCAGTATTCCAAAGCGTTCATGAGATGAGAGCCTCAGATCCTTATTAGCATCTTGCCTTATCATTTGTTTATGTGTTACATGAGAACGGTTTGGTCTCATCAAAAATTGCTTTTTGTCACGAGTGTCCCTTGCAAATTTAAGGAAGAAGTAGGGGGGCATTCATCAAAAAAAGGTTGAGAACCAATGTTCTAAAGTGTTGTGAAGATACAGCCTCACATCACATCCATTAGTGAAACTTTGAGTTGTTGGTGGCTCTAGAGGGTTTGAGTATGAGGCCCCAAATTGTAGTTTAAAAGCCAAAATTGAAGTTATTTAACTGCTTTTAACCAGTACGCTGTGCTGTCACCAAATTTATATGGGATTGTCAGGGCATGATCAAAATGACACATGCACATTTTCATGCATCAAACATCTTAGGTTCGTTAAGTAGGGTCTGAAAATTATCTGACCCAATAAATGCTATAGGAGGAGTTCGAAAAAGTAGGTTTTTAAATAAGCATTTTTTTTTTTTCATTCTGTTATATTTTTTTTACCACTAGGTGGTGCTGGCCCTAAACTTCTCAGGTACCTTTATGGCATGGTGCCGATGATACATACCAAGTTTCGTAATGATAAGCCAATTTGTTTATAAAATATAGCATTTTTTTGTTAATTAGATTAGGCATCATTTGACTCTGTAGGCCAATAGGAATATTAAGAGATCAGTCTCAATTTTAGTCCAAACTCCAAACTATTCAGAAGTTAGAAGCAAAAATAGCCATATTTCATATTTCTTGCCCATTAGTTGGCACTGTCATGATGCCTGTGACATATACCAAGATATATCTCCACAACATCTTTTTCGTGCTCAC
Source organism: Xyrauchen texanus (assembly GCF_025860055.1). NCBI lineage: Eukaryota > Metazoa > Chordata > Actinopteri > Cypriniformes > Catostomidae > Xyrauchen > Xyrauchen texanus. Next base: position 38,865,827 of record NC_068289.1, on the reverse strand, counting down.
CATCAAATTCACTGAAGCATTATACGAGAACAGTTTGGTCTGTTAAAATGTTTTGTCATGAGGGTCCCTGGATGATACATGCCAAGTTTTGTGTAAATCAAACATATGGCTTAGGAGGAGTTTGAAAGATTAGGTTTATCGGAAAATGTAAAAAGGGCGGAAAATACGGTCAGGCGGAAATTGTAACAATGGTGTCCATTCGACTCAGCATAAAAAGAAGTCCAACTTTGAACTTATGGTGGTGCTAGAGGGTTTGTGTTAGAGACCCAAAATTTTCTATAGTATAAGTTCAGACCGTCCTCTAGTAATGTGCCAAATTTTGTAACTTTCCTCCAAATGGTTCTATGGGATGACATAGACTTCAATGGCGGAAGAAGAAGAAGAAAACAGTTACAATAGGGACTCCGTACATTCAGTGCTTTGCCCCTAATTACAGAAGTGACAAAAAGTCAAACATACAAGAACCTCCATGTTTTAACCAGCAGTCCTGTCCTGTGTGTGCAATGTGAGTCTTTTTATGTATATTTATGTAAATCGACTGTGTTCTCTCTGTATACTAGTGTGGCGTTAATCCAATGTCATGATTTCACAGCATACCACGATAGATGCCGTTCCAGCCTCCTTTCTGACTACGAGCATCTGAGTCTTCGATGTAACCGCCGTGATCAGATGTGAAGTACATCATGGTTTTATCTGACAGGCCGAATCTTTCAATGGTCTGTACCATTCGACCTAAAACATCATATTTACTGTGAGTGCATACAATCAAACATTTAACCTTTACTGAGAGTCACAATGAAACAAATAATACTTTGAAGCTTTCTAGACATTTCTGTCATTACACATATTATACGCATCTGCTAAAGGACATGGGGGAAATTACACCTCCGCTAATTGGGTGAGTGGGCACAGTTATTAGCTGAATCTGATACATCTTAAAATAGCCATATTTGGGTAGATTAATCAGACAGGTTAATAAATGACTCTATAATCAATCATGACATCTGTTATCTCTTACCAACCATCCAGTCGACTTCTTCAACATTGTCTCCATAAAGACCATGTTTGCTCTTTCCGGCGAAACCCTCGGACACAAACAGTGGCGTGTGCACGTGTGCAAATGACAGGAAGAGCAGGAAGGGCCTGTCTCTGTGTCTGTAATCATAAATCAAATGATCGATAATCACTTTCAGCAGAAACCAGAGAAGTTCCCTGCCTAGGGCACATGAGCGTCAGCAAATGTGCGTGGGAAGACAATGAGGCTAAACACTGATCTGTCAGGACAAGTCGAATATTTTCTGCATTAGCACACTGACTGTGATGAAGTACGCAAGCATGCATGCTAATGAAGACAAAAATTAGGGCATTCCTAGTGAATCAAAATCTCAAATCAAACAAAGAAATTATATTTTGCATGAAGAAAATGAAGGACCATTAAGAGTAGGGATGGGAATCGTAATGATTTTTAACAATGCCATTTCCTCTTAACAATGCTGGATCAATGCTGGATCCTTCTTTTAGTATTTTTGAGGAAGAAATGTTTGGAAATAAGACAGTATTTAGGGCCTCTGAGCAATCTGTCGCCACATTCTTACAGGTGTTTTTAAACCGACCAATATATATATCATTGGGGGCCTGGGTAGCGAGTATTGACGCTGACTATCACACCTGGAGTCGTGAGTTTGAATCCAGGACGTGCTGAGTGACTCCAGTCAGGTCTCCATAGCAACCAAATTGGCCCGGTTGCTAGGGAGGGTAGAGTCACATGGGGTAACCTCCTCGTGGTGGTGATTAGTGGTTCTCTCAATGGGGCGTGTGGTGAGTTGTGTGTGGATCGTGGAGAGTAGCATGAGCCTCCACATACTGTGAGTCTCCGCGGTGTCATGCACAACGAGTCACATGATAAGATGCGCCGATTGACGGTCTCAGAAGCGGAGGTAACTGAGATTCGTCCTCCACCACCCGGATTGAGGTTTTGACAAACGGCACCTGACCTTTCCAACTTATCGCCTTCCATTGGAACAGCTGCTAATCAGACATCTACGTATGTATATCTATGGTTTCAATAGAACGGCTTGGTTCAACAGTATAACAGCAGCCTCTAGAGGTTGTCAATGTCAATGTATCATGCAAAGAAAAGTGATTACTTCAAACTACAGTCTCGCATAGACCTATATCCACACTTTGCTTTAGCTCTGTTCCAGCATTGGAAGGTCAAATATAATACACATTCTCAAAGTTTGTAGTAAAACAATCATAACTGTGTCATTTTAATTATGCAACCTCATCTGTCAGCATGATGTCGGTGTACGTGTGTCACGTCATTGTTTTGGATGCTCACGTCACTGTAACTTAACACTTCAGTTCACTTAACGGCCACAGGTGTCACTAATAACAAGCGTTTCTCAATCGTACATACTGCACCTGAATAAGAGATGTGTGAAACACACTCGCACCTTAAGAAATTTGACAATTAATATGCCAATTAATCGCGAAAGCCCTAAAAGTGTCAATTAATCGTCATAATCGCAATTAGTTGCTTGATAATTAATCGTGACAGCCCTATCCAGTAATGAGAATCTAATAACTGAAAATAATGAGAATTACAAGGATGCATTACAGTAATCAGAATTTGTGGTGAAAATGTGCTTAAATGTAAACCGACTTCATTTTCATTGTTTATCACCTCTCCACAAACTTCTCTGCTTCCCTCATGAGTCTTGCGTTGAGCGTCTGCAAGTTTATCGGCTGCTCCACCACCTGCTCATTCCTCATGATGATGCAGTTCCACATGCGCAGGAGTTTAAAGGGCACGTACCACACCATGAAGCACAGAACTGCGAGGACGGCGAGGAACACCAGGAGTCTCACGCTGACCTCCAGCAGGCCGACGGCTCGCACCAGCAGCAGCGTTAGAAACCCGAGTGACACCAGCGCCGACATCTGCCACAGCGTTTGCTGCAGATCCACCAGCACGTCTGAACCTTCGTCCGGCTTACAGTCGTTAAAGTTAGTGAAGGGCAGACCGTAGAAGAAATCAAAGCCGTGATTGTTGGGATGGTGACAGTGATCGTTTCTGCTCTCACAGTTCACACCTAAATGCCACTTACCTGCAGAGGAAACATCATTAGGTCTCTTTCCAGCTCTTTCGACATTTAATCGTGCAGGATATCAAATATAGATATTGATCCCACTTTATATTAAGTGTCTTTACTATGTACTCACATTAACATACATAATACAATGTGAAAATTTTAATGTTAATTTGAGATATCTGTGATGTGAATTTACCTAGTAAGAAATTAAAGATAAAAAATGAGTGATGTCATAATTTTTACTATAACAAATGTAACTAATGATATGCATAAAAAAACGATTCCATTCCCAATATCAGGAATTAGCATTATAACTTGCGATAATTAAAAAGTTGATATCTATAATTCATATTTTGCATGTGATTAAATGTCGAAACGGCTTGCAATATTTCCCACGTAATGACAGTTTTACTAGTAGTAACTGTCTCCGGTGGTTTAATCCATGACTTCAGAAGTGATATGATAGTTGTGGGTGAGAAACAGATCAATAATTTAAGTCCTTTTTGCTATAAATTCTCCTCCCTGACCAGTAGGTGGCGATATGTAAAAATGCTACTCACCAAAAACACAAGAAGAAGAACTCTTAAAAGAGATGAGCTCTTAAGTGGCGTTCACACTGACAGCGACTCCATCCCATTCATTTTCAATGAGAGCACAGCGACTTCCGGCGACACGATCTGTCACGACCATTGGCGACCAGATGTGACCGTGTCCAGTGACGCGACAAAGTGGAGACAAGTTTAACTTTATTCAAATGAAGAGCAATTTACGGGAGCGACAGCCAATAGGAGAGCAGATACTAGAGCTCACTTGATCCTTCTCTCTCTCTCTCTCAGCTCCTGCAGTAATGGAAAGATCAGGGGATCCACCCTCTGCAGCAGCTCATCAAACTGGGTCCTGTCAAGCCTAAAGTACTGCTGCAACCGGACTTCATCCAGCCACAACTCCTGCACCAGCCGGTGGTACTCACCATGCTAACTCAGAGATTTAATGGTTTTGTGGACCCTGACAGACCGGCGTTTGCGTTTTCGCCGCAGATAAACAGCCGCTATGGCAAACAGCACGCCTTGTTTCTCATTCATCTTTGATATAAAGCATTTTATGTACTGATTCATTTATATTTAGTCTTTTCCCTCCAAAATGTTGCTTTTAGCGCCAAGAAAACTGATTCGCTGTCAAGAGCAATGGAATGGCATCCGTGAATGTAATTTATAAACGTTACTAGGCAACCGGTAGTGGGAACGCCCACTAGTGACCTAACCGCCACCCACTGGCGACCTGCAGCGATAAAGTCACTGGCAGTGTGAACGCAGCTTTAGGAGGGCTCTTTGAAAGTGGAGATTTATAGTAAAAAAGGTCTTTAATATTGATCTGTTTCTCACCCACACCTATCATATCACTTCTGAAGACATGGATTAAACCACTGGATTACTTTTATGCTGCCTTTATGTGCTTGTTGGCGCTTCAAAGTTCTGTTCACCATTCACTTGCATTGTGAGGATCTACACAGCAGAAATATTCTTGTAAAAATCTTAATTTGTGTTCAGCTGAAGAAAGAAAGTGTCACGCATCTGGGATGGCAAGAGGGTGAATAAATATTAAGAGACTTTTTTGGGTGAACTGTCCCTTTAAGATATCTATCTTCTAGGAAAGCCTTGATATGTATGTGTCTTACCCACGATGCCAGTGTAGTACCCCTGCTGTTGCAGACGTTTGGCGAAGGTGGTTTCATTGGGTGGAAGCCCTCCAGATCCTCCCAGGAATAAAATCACCTGCACTCTTCCTGTGCTGCCCAATCCTGTCACACATATAAACATCTCACATTTACATACGTTCAAGTACCTCGGGGTCTTGTTCACGAGTGAGGGGACAATGGAGCTGGAGGTTGGCCGGAGAATCGGGGCAGCGGGGGCGGTATTGCACTCGCTCTATCGCACCGTTATCACGAAAAGAGAGCTGAGCCGGAAGGCAAAGCTCTCGATCTACCGGTCAATTTTTGTTCCTACCCTCACCTATGGTCATGAAGGCTGGGTCATGACCGAAAGAACTAGGTCACGAGTACAAGCGGCCGAAATGGGTTTCCTCAGAAGGGTGGCGGGCTTCTCCCTTAGAGATAGGGTGAGGAGCTCAGTCATCCGTGAGGAGCTCGGAGTAGAGCCGCTGCTCCTTTGTGTCGAAAGGAGTCAGTTGAGGTGGTTTGGGCATCTGGTAAGGATGCCCCCTGGCCGCCTCCCTAGGGAGGTGTTTCAGGCACGTCCAGCTGGGAGGAGGGCTCAGGGAAGACCCAGGATTAGGTGGAGAGATTACATCCCCACACTGACCTGGGAACGCCTCGGGGTCCCCCAGTCAGAGCTGGTTAATGTGGCTCGGGATAGGGAAGTGTAGCCAGAGATTATTTAGCAGAGACGACCCACTTCTATTCAAATGAATGGGAGAAACTGGAACGCTCAACCAATCATCTCTGAGCACCCAATGGTCAATGGATGTAGAAAGGAAGTCTCGCCTAATGGTGCGTTCACATACATAGTGAAGCGAGCGTTCCACGCAGCGCGTTTACATACAAAGTCAATGTAAAGATGTGAATAGACACGAATAGATGTGAATGAATGGTGCAACTTGAACACCAGAAATCGTTTTATTCGCACAAATTGACATTTTTCAGCTCGAGCGAAAAATCCGCATGACGCGTTGTCGCGAAAGCCTATCAGCATTGAGATTATCCGGATGTCCCTTACATACTGAAAATTTACTTTGCATTGTATGTGAACGCACCATTAGAGGTAAAAGAGCCAATCACCTTTCAGATACAGACATCACCTGTCAATCATCTCTAAAACGCACATGCGCAAGCCGGGAAAATTGCATTTTAGCATCATATGAGGTCAAGAAGCACAATTTATGATTCCAGTGTTGTCAGATTTTATTGCTGATTTGAAATATGTTCTTTGATCGTATTCTTGACTAGCCGTTTTTTAGATTTCTCCATTCAAGTAGAGAGGAGCTGCAAAGCCATGACTGGAAATAGCGTCCCGAGAGCGTTCCCACCCACATTCGTTCCCCGTAAGACCCCCAGGAAAAAGGTGGATACATTTCCAGTAATGCCAGTGCAGCACATATCTACTTGGATGGGAGAACACTGAAATCTCAAAAACGTCTTAACTGGCTCATATTACACTAAAAAAGCCGTTTTCCCGGCTTGTATAGTTAATGTGCATGCACGCTTTAGAGTTGAGTGACAGGTGATAACTGTATCTAAAAGGTGATTGGCTCTTTTACCTGTAAGGCGGGACTTTCTAAGTCCGTTGACCGTTGGGCGCTCAGAGCTTCTTGGTTGAGCGTTCCAATTTCTCCCATTAATTTGAATAGAGTGGCCCGTCTCTGCTAAATAATCTCTAGCTCAATGCTCCTCCTTTGTTCAGGTGGAACTCCAGCATCTTATAAACACAGAAATATAAAAGAGAAATGCTTCACGTGTTTGACAGACTGTGTTTGTGTTACCTGAGCGTAGAGCGTAGCGGCCGGTCATGAACGCCGTTCTGCTGGGAGTGCAGAGAGGCGCAGCCGCGATGTGTTGAGTCAACTTCACCCCATCTGCCGCCAGTCCGTCGATGTTTGGTGTTCTTCAAACAGATGAAAACAACTGTGACTGTCGCTCACTTTCGAAGAAAGACATTTACAGATCAATTAACCTTTCGCTAAGCTCCTCCCCTCTTAGTTACTATTGCTAGGGCTAGAGGTTTCATGAACAGTGCAATCTTCCATAAAACGTGCTGTAATATATTCGCGTGAAGGGTCAAAGTAAGTGTAGCTTTATTTACCTGATGGTGTTGTTTCCATAGCAGCCGATATCTCCGATGCCCAAATCATCTACCATCATGAGAACAAAGTTTGGTCTGGTGTCATCAGCTGCATTTGTGAAATACTGTCTGGAATGGACAAGGACCAGAAAACCAAAAACATACGACCTGCAAATGCACACAGCAAAATTACATTCGTTTAATCTAATGAATCAAGCACTGTCAAATCATCGTTAATGAAATATGCAAACTACACTTACCTGCATCTTATCATTTCCATCAGCATCTGTGTAAACTTCTTCTAAAGGGCACATAAGATAACGTGTTAAGATTGATGATCCGTTATCAATCCGTTATTGTTAAACATACTGATAATCCAAGAACATTTATCATTCGTTCAAAATTGTGTAATAAATAAAACTTAAAACTTTGGTAATTATGGTCACTGTAATAAAAACATAACTTTACTATAGTAGTGCCATGTTTTTTTGTTTGTGATGGAATCATGGTTTTACTATAGTAATATTGTTGTAACCATGACTGTAGTAAGCTAACCATGTTTGGGTTTTATTTATTAAATTTATTTGACCATAGTTTTCGTTTTCTTGTATTATTACTGTGGTTTCTATGGAGCCCCTAAGAGGACAGGGTGGGAATTGCTTTTATGAAATTGTTTTGTGTTCCCTTGCAGTAAGTTTTGCGTTCTCTCGCAATAGTTTTAAGTTCCCTGGCAATAGTTTATGTTCCCCCTCAATAGTTTTACGTTCCTTCACAATAGTTTTGCATTCCCTCGTAATAGTTTTGCGTTCCTTCGCAATAGTGTTACGTTCCCCCTCAATAGTTTTGCGTTCCCTCGCAATAGTTTTGAGTTCCTTCGCAATCATTTTTTGTTCTCTCGCAATAGTTTACGTTCCCCCTCAATAGTTTTGCGTCCCCCCTCAATAGTTTTGCGTTCCTTCGCAACAGTTTTACGTTCTCTCACAATAGTTTTGCGTTCCCCCTCAATAGTTTTGCGTCCCCCCTCAACAGTTTTACGTTCCCTCACAATAGTTTTGCGTTCCCTCACAATAGTTTTGCGTTCCCCCTCAATAGTTTTGCATTCCTTCGCAATAGTTTTGCGTTCCCTCTCAATAGTTTAAATTCCCTCGCAATAGTTTTGCGTTCCCTCTCAATAGTTTAAATTCCCTCGCAATAGTTTTGCGTTCCCTCTCAATAGTTTTGCGTTCCCTCTCAATAGTTTAAATTCCCTCGCAATAGTTTTGCGTTCCCTCTCAATAGTTTAAATTCCCTCGCAATAGTTTTGCGTTCCCTCTCAATAGTTTAAATTCCCTCGCAATAGTTTTGCGTTCCCCCTCAATAGTTTTGCGTTCCCTCTCAATAGTTTAAATTCCCTCGCAATAGTTTTGCGTTCCCTCTCAATAGTTTAAATTCCCTCGCGATAGTTTTGCGTTTCCTCTCAATAGTTTAAATTCCCTCGCAATAGTTTTGCGTTCCCTGGTGATAGTTTACGTTCCCTCGCAATAGTTTTGCGTTTCCTGGTGATAGTTTACGTTCCCTCGCAATAGTTTTGCGTTCCCTCGCAATAGTTTTGCATTTCCTGGCGATAGTTTACATTCCCTCGCAATAGTTTTACGTTCCCTCGCAATAGTTTTGTGTTCCCTCGCAATAGTTTTGCGTTCCCTGGTGATAGTTTACGTTCCCTCGCAATAGTTTTACGTTCCCTCGCAATAGTTTTGTGTTCCCTCGCAATAGTTTTGCATTTCCTGGCGATAGTTTACGTTCCCTCGCAATAGTTTTGCGTTCCCTGGTGATAGTTTACGTTCCCTCGCAATAGTTTTGCGTTCCCTGGTGATAGTTTTACGTTCCCTCGCAATAGTTTTGCGTTCCCTCGCAATAGTTTTGCGTTCCCTGGTGATAGTTTACGTTCCCTCGCAATAGTTTTGCATTTCCTGGTGATAGTTTACGTTCCCTCGCAATAGTTTTGCGTTCCCTGGTGATAGTTTTACGTTCCCTCGCAATAGTTTTGCGTTCCCTGGTGATAGTTTTACGTTCCCTCTCAATAGTTTTGCGTTCCCTGGTGATAGTTTACGTTCCCTCGCAATAGTTTTGCGATCCCTGGCGATAGTTTACGTTCCCTCGCAATAAATTTACCATGCCTTTACTACAGTAACTATATTTTAACCTTATATTTGTAGTGAAACCATAGTAATTAAACAGGAAAGCGAAAACTATGGTAATAAAAATCAGAATTTTGTTGTTATTATGGTTTTACCACATATACCATGGTATTTGTAGTAAAACCATAGTAACCACAAGATTAATCATGGTTAATCTATAATAAAAATAAAAAACATGGTTACTTTTCAGTTACTACAATATTACTGTAGTAAAACTATGATTTCACAATATATATTTTACCATAGTTTTCATTTTCCTGTATTATTACTATGGTTTCACTAAGAATATCATGATTCACATATGGTTACTGTAGTAAAACCATTGTATAATTATTGCGAGTACACGCAAACAAACCACTGATGAGGGAACCACTGATCTATAATATACATCAGTGGAGGGAATGCAAATCTATTTTAGAAAATAAATAAATAAATAAATAAATAAATCCCAACCTGGTACTCTGTGTTTCTGTGGCCCTATTATCATCATCAAACAGAACTGCAAAAATAAACGTTGTTTCCAAACAGATTTCCGAATACGCCCTCCGCCTGCTATTGGTCATACTAATAGATAGTCCCGCCTCCAACTCACGTCATTGCTCGAGCCAATGTTGCAGTGATTCCGACCACAAAGCCAACACTTTTAGGTGAAATCAAATCAAACTATGAATGGTTTATGTAAAGTCGTCTCTGCATACTAAACTAAGATACGAGAAAGTATTTCAGCATCGGATAATAAAAACATACATCAGCGCTACACTTTAAAAAACGCGTCTCGCGACACCCGCGTTCTGTTATACAATTTGCGTTGCGTCACACTGTTTTTAGCGTTCGGTCTGAACCACTTTTGGACCCTGTCTGTAGTGTGTACTTCAGTGTACTTCTGTACTTTTGTGTACTTCAGAAGAACAGCAGCACAATATCCGGGATATTTCCCTGTTGCTGCGACGTGAATGAACTAGTTCGTAACATTAACAGACAATTGGTTTCAATTGACAGTCATTCATACATACAAATAATAAATAAATATTTAATACGGTTATCTATACTTTATGTGCACAAAGCAGACCAGCAGCTTCAATTATTTTATGCTTCATTCATGGGCTTACCTTCATAAACACCGATTGAATCGCATACTTCACTTCTCACCTAAGATTTCACATTTCTTCTGCACGCGAGAAATATTTACCGTAAATGCTGATGTATGTACACCAACACATTAACAATCACACCTTAAAAATGTAAATAACTTGTAAAAGTCATTTTAAAATGTATATATAGTTTGACTAGTTAATGTGTTCCAGCTGTGCTTAAATAAAAGCACAGATATAAATGTACACAGTTCATTAAACATTATATTAGACACTGTACGGTAGTGATGAACAACGGTCCATTCATTGCGCATATTTTTAAAGTATGTGTGACTGGAAAAACTGTTTCTGAACAACTCAAGTATTTATATATAAATGTGTGCAGTAATTGATTATTTGCACAAATATTAAAAGATCTAAATCTTGAAAAAGTGTATTTTATATACATTATTTAACATAAGAATTAACTTTATTATAATTCATGTTATTATATATATATATATATATATATATATATATATATATATATATATATATATATATATATATATATATATATATATATATATATATATATATATTATTTAACATAAGAATTACAATTATTATTATTATTAATTATTCATTACTTATTTTCATAAATACTAAAATATATAAATATTATAGAGTTATGAAATATTATTCAATGTATTACAAATTAATATAGTTGTGAAATATTTATTATTATTGATCATAAACAGCAAGTGTACTCTGTGTGATTTGTTTGAAATAAAACTAGTTTTCACTTGTTTGTATAGTTCTGGTTCGGGACATTTAATTTACAATTTGAGATTGCTGAGCTATTATTTGCACAAATATTTCAACATAAATATTATTAAAAAAAAAAGATAGATATTATTTAATATATAAAAAATATTGGTATTATTATGTATTACTTATCTGCATAAATGCAAAAATATATAATTATATTTTCTCATGAAATATGAGTCAATATATAACAAATAAATGTTATGAAATATGTATTATTATTGATCATAATCATCATAGTTATAATAACGAAGTGCATTCTGTGTGATTTTATTTAGATAAAAGTAGTTTTCTCTTGTTTGTACAGATCTTAATTTACATTTTGCAACTGTAATAATGAGCTATTATTTGCAAAAATATTTAAATAGAAATTTTGTAAAAAGTTACAAAAAGAATATTGTTATTATTTAATATTTATTACTTATTTGCACAAACGCTATAAGACAGAAATACTATAAAAAGCATTCATATTAATTAATTCATATGATTTAATAACCAAAAAATATGAAATACAGTATGATTTAATATATAACAAATAAATATATTATAAAAAGAGTTATAAGATATTATTCATTATATATATATATATATATATATATATATATATATATATATATATATATATATATATATATATATATATATATATATATATATGTTATTATTAAATATTATTATTGAGATTTATATCATCATACACTGAGAGATTTGTAGTCTTCTGGTTGGTCATTTTATTTTCATTTTGAAACAGTGTGCAATTAACTGTACAGTCATTTAAACAGAATCAACCCTTTATTCAAAGTCAAAAACAAAGTATTTACAGAATTTAAAAAAATGTCTATTTGGTCAGAACAAAATTTCATTTTGTGAATTATTCCACAGTTTCAGGTCTGATTTATACGTATCAGTGGCTGCTTGACATCAAACAAAACAATGTGATTAACGATATAGCAAGAAACTAATTTTTAATTAAAATGAAAATGCCTCATCCAAAAAAGGCTGTCATGCACGCACACACACACACACACACACACATGCACGCGCACACACACACACACACACACACACACACACACACACACACACACACACATGCACACAACACACCATTTAAACTGTGAAACTACATTCAAAACAAAAACAGTCCTTGTTAACTAGAACTGTAGTCGAAACAGAAGGAAATGAGATTATGAATAAGGACTGTTATCTGACACAGGGACTTTAAATGAATGTGAAATTGACATTTGTGTGTTTATCCATTCAACTGTGAATTTATGATGAAAACCCATTTATTTGTGAAGGGCAGCATGATCCTTAAGCTGTGTAGATATGTGTTGTTATAACATGCTGTTCCGATGTGAACCAGTTCACAGTAGCATCATGGGAATTCAGCGCTCGCACGACACGTTCACTGGTACATTCATGATGAAGGCAGAAGATTGCTTAAAACTGCACATGACAAAAACAAAAACACACATCAATATGTCAATATCATGTGACATTATTTGTAATATTGATTAAAAACTGTTTTTGACAGGTGAAAATGAGCTGTCAAGGAATTGAAGGCTAACCTTGAGGGTCGTTCTGTGTGCCGTTCTCTTCTTTGGCGCTCTCTGGGTCACCTGAGGAGAAACGGACGTGTTTGATGACTGACTGCTGTGAATAATAGAGCTGATCACAATCAATAACAATCACAATTTGTCGCAATAATTCCATATTTGACGTAAATATATAAGCGGTTCTCACGAAAACTGTCCTGGTCGTATTTAACCCATATCAATAATCAATACACAAAATAAATAATGAAATTATATTTTGCATAATTAAGCCAATACATTTAAACAGAAGATTTTTTTTATTTTTTAGCATTGTAACATTATTTTCAGGACAGTTAACCCTTTAAGCCCTGATGAAGTTTTCAAAGATTTCTTGTTTCAGTTGCATTCCCAAAATTAAAGAATTATAACTCGACAAAACAAACAAGCATGTCGACTGTATCTGAGAAACATTTGTGTTGATACGACAAAGCAATCAAAAGTTCCAACATTACAAATATAATTGATCATAGTGTCCAAAAACATCTCCAAACAAATAAAAGATAATAATTGTACATAAGAACTAATTACACATGCAAACACAACAATGACTAAAGGTTTGCATAGCATGCACACATGATTTTAGTCATGAGATTTCACAGAATGAGTTTCATTCTGTGTCATTTGAGTCATCATTGAGTCTGTGTCATGTATTTGGCGCCATCTCCTGGTGGCCATATGTAACATTGTGCTTCATGTGGATTATCTAATGATCTATACATCTGATTATCTTGTGTGTGGACTCGATAGAATGATAGACTCTAAATAATCATATGTGAGATTTTATGTTCCGTTGATCTGTTGTGAAGTTATAAGCAAAAACGCTACATATAAGCAGCGCAACATAATTGTTAAAGATGAAGCTCTGCAGAGATGATTTTCAGTATACAGTATAATATATACAGTATAATATATACTAGAGGTAGACCGATATATCGACAAATCTGTCAATAGTTACCAATAGTTTTTTCATCATTTCAAAATAAAAGTCCTCTGTGTGTTTCAGGCTTGTTTGTACTTATAAGTCCCACGTTATTGGCCAAATCTTCATTTTTTCTGGTTATTATTGGGATTTTAATTGAACAATAAACTGGATCTGGGATTTTATTCACTTTGTATCTTTGTCTTTGTCCATAGTAAAGACATAAATTGACATTTCATTAAAAACAATATATATATATATATATATATATATATATATATATATATATATATATATATATATATATATATATTTTTTTTTTACATTCAGCCAATTAATCAGTTATCGCCCTTTCACACCATCTTATCGTATCGGCAAAATCCACTATCGGTCGACCTCTAATATACATTATATACTGGCTTCATGATCAATCAAGACTGTGATGATGACTTTGTTGTTTATTATAATCAGTAAAATATTGTCAAAGACATATTCTAATGAAGCTACAAACCTCTTTGGACTTTGAAACACAGTTTTTTCTTCTGATATGTGAAGTAACCTGCAATTGCACCCACGGCCGCCACTGCGATTCCACAAACAACACCAACAACAGTACCAGATCCACGGTCTGAAACACACACGAGAAGAAATGTGAGAGCTTTGATCTGTTTGGTTGTTTACTGGTCCACCAGATAAGAGTCTCTATAATATTCTGCTCTTCAGATATGACGAGTCTCTCCTTCAATGTAAGTCTATGGGAGTAAAGCAGCAGCACAACTCTCGTCAACAACAGTATAATTAATGTCTGGAGCACAAACACTGCAGGACGACCTAAACACTGAATGTTTAATACTTAAGAGTTAGAGGTTTGATCAAATCAGTGACAGATGAATGCATATGATTCGTGGGCCATTTATAAAACATCATTTTGTGAAGGAAATTAACCAGTGACAGAAGTTCTGAGAGATACGCATAACCCTCCACTAGATGGCAGCGTTACATTAGACCCACTTCAGATCAAATTCAGAATATGCAACATGGACAACTGTAAGTACCTCCAATAAATGCAGCAGTGTCACTTCAAATCAACATGAAACAGTTCACAACCCATCTTAACAAAGACGTTTCAAACATAAAATTTGATCACAAAGGTCTATGACACTCATTCATTTATTTTTTTATAATGAATTAAAATAAGAGTAATTTGTTAGTGAATCAGACTACACTGATCAGCGCTGTGTGTTTCATGCTTTAGATTCAAACGAACTGACTCATAAGAGTCATTTGTTTGGGAATCAAACTATGCTGGTCACACTGTGTGTTTCATGCTGTAGATTCAAAAGAACTGACTCATAAGAGTCATTCGTTTGGGAATCAGACTACACTGGTCACGCTGTAAGTTTCATGCTTTAGATTCAAAAGAACTGACTCATAAGAGTCATTCGTTTGGGAATCAGACTACACTGGTCACACTGTGTGTTTCATGCTGTAGATTCAAAAGAACGGACTCATAAGAGTCATTTGTTCGGGAATCAGACTACACTGGTCACGCTGTAAGTTTCATGCTTTAGATTCAAAAGAACTGACTCATAAGAGTCATTTGTTTGGGAATCAGACTATGCTGGTCACACTGTGTGTTTCATGCTTTATATTCAAAAGAACTGACTCATAAGAGTCATTTGTTTGGGAATCAAACTATGCTGGTCACACTGTGTGTTTCATGCTTTATATTCAAAAGAACTGACTCATAAGAGTCATTTGTTCTGGAATCAGACTGTAGGAATCACTATCAGAGTATTTTAGTCTGGTGTTCCATCTGCATCAGCAGATAATTTCATATTTGGGTTTGGAAGGACATGAGGGTTAGTAAATGATGACAGAACATACATTTTCCCTTTAAAAATGTGTTTTATGTTCTTGTTTGCACTAGTGCAGGTGTGGCACTTATCAGCAGTCTTTGAACAGAAAGTCATTAGTACACATGTCACAGTCATCCCTCTGGAAGCTTCTCTAGAATCTGACAAAGCGCAGCAAGAAATGACACATTCACTGACTGGAATGTTTGTGTGCAAAAACCCCTCAAAACTAATGACAGGCAAGACTGAACCTGTGAACCTGATTTATAGATCCTACAGCAGATAAACAAGTGAAAGTGATGCCCAAAACAAAAGAAGCTTAACAGCAGTTTACAAGAAGTAAAAGAGAAAGTGTGGCTTCTGTCATCATTTACTCACCCTAATGTTGTTCCAAACCTGTATCACTTCCTTTCTTCCGTGGAACACATTCGAACACATTTGAACACAGTCGTGGTCATAATAAACTATAATTATATGGAATTTAGCTGCATGAAGAGTCTTCAAAATGTCTTGGAACTGACATGCGGGTGAATAATTAATGCTGAACTACTCATTTAAATGGAACAGGAAGTAATATGTGCAATAATTGCTGATTGTTTTCACTTCAGTAAACATAAAGAGAAGAGTTTGTGCAGTTTGCTTGGGTGGGGTAGCAGGTCTGTATTATAGATTATGAAGTCATGCAGTAGATTCCGATGAATCATTTGTGCTGTTTGCTAAGTCAAGCATCATTACATCTATTGATCACAGTGACTTAAAGTGTTAAATGTTCTGTGTAAGTGGTCCAGCAGTGGTTGTGCTCCAGACATGAATCACGTGTCTTGTTGTGCTGTTACTTTACTAAGAGATCAAACTTACCAGTTTTACCTGAAGAAAAGAAAAAAAAAAGGAAAACGCCCATAGACTTACATTGAGACTTGAGGGTGCACCTGGAAGCAACAATCACTCTTCTTAAAAAAAAATGTCAAAATCAAGTTAAATATATCTTACCACTTGGGCCAGACGATGCTCCGGCACTGTGTGCTACAATGAGAGGACAGACCATAGAAATGATTAACACAAGATTTTGGCAACAACCATATAGATAAGAAACAAATGACAAAACAAGCCGAACCTTTCCCAGGACCGCTGTCACTTGCGCTGTGCGTGTCTGCATCGCCAAATTCATTCTCTGCTTTAAACAAACATCTATTATTGTCTAATTCCACTGGTGTACAACTGAGGCCAGTTTTTATAAAAAATGACTATGCAGTGTAAAATGTCCCCAAAGGTATATAAAACATGCGGATGCATGAAGGATTCGGAGTTCAGCGCGTCAAGCGCCCCCTACAGGAATAAAACAGTATTTCTCAAAAGACACAGTCAGTGGCTGACAACATGTGTAATTTCGTTCTGTAGGTCTGTTAAGCACACAAAACCTTCATATGTGGAGTTAGTGAAGATGTTAAAGGCGTCCATAACCACCCCCCCCCCAACAGTGGCATCTTGGTGGTGCTGGGGCTTGAACCCCCGACCTTCTGGTCAGTAACCCTGAGCCTCAACCACTGAGCCACCACTGCCCCAGTGCCCCATTAACAGCATGCATTAAAGATAGCAATGTATGTACATGTCCAATTCTAAATCCAATAAGCACATTACCTAAATCCTCTTCTAGTTGAGGGTCCTCATCTACAATAAAACATACATGATAAATTCTCTGGGAATGGATTTGTTTATTTGCACCGTCTGCGTCACTTTACTGCCATGATTCACTACAGTAATTATGCAAATCATGTGCTAGTGCGAACATGCCCATTAAACAGGAGCTGCTTGCACAACATGATCACAAACATATAGATTGACTAATAATCTATTTCAATTTACAGTTCTCGAACAAAGCAAGCAAATGGGTGTATGTTGTGATCACATGGGAAGGTGCAAACTAGAAGTTATTGGAGACACTAAACATTCGTTTTTCATTTCTGCTACAACAATGTGATCTTCAGCTGTTACACATTATTCAAAATCGTCTGATTATTTATTCCGATCACTGTTTAAATTCCAATCACATATTTTCATCCAATTAGGAGAATTTAAAATAAATACAGAAATGGCGTTCAAATCAAATGTATGTTTTTAATGTTTTTAACGCAAAGCGCTCCGGTTTTATGTGCATATAAAATCAAATTTGGGTTGGCAGAGTTCAGCTACACTAAACGGACCAAAAAGAGAAATATTTTAAACATTTGTAAACGTTTTAATATTTAAAATACTATTATTACAGACATTTAATCCTGTGCGTAATTTATTTAGAGAGGAAATCATTCATTTAATTGCATGTTTAGGTACATATACATATAGGCTAAAGAAAACATTGTTAATTGCAATTAATGTATTTGTTTGACAATTAATTCTCATCCATAGCATTAAGACAATTCTAGTAAAAAAAGGACACAAATTAAATAGTTTTGTATTCGCCTCTTACCTAAATCAGGGAAAGTGCCAGACAGAGCAAATCCTGCAGATTTTACAAGGAGGAAAATATACATAAACTTACAGCAGAATGCAACATACAGTCAACAGTAGCAAGGCAGGTTTGCAGGTATCAGATGCACGTAACCTTTGACCTACACTGTGTGCAAAACTAAAGACAGCTGCATAGTCAGTGAATGACTAAACAAGCTTTTGTGTGAGTTTAAAAGATGACCTAGTGAATATTTATGAGCTCAACACTCATTTCCTAGTGAAATTACATAATATTAATACTATTAGGTGCAGCATTCAGAACCAGAACTATCAGTTTCATATTGTACTTTAACCCTTTAAGATTTCCTGTTTCAGTGGCATACCCAAAATGAAAGGCTCATAACTCGAGGGTCAAGTGTTTCGTATCATTGTATAGAAAACGTCTCACATTTTTTTAATGATATAGAATATGATATGATGTAGACTGAGACTCTCAGCCAAAGAAACTGATGAAAAATCACAAAACAATTTGAGACATTGAGACAATTGAGATTTCACAGAATGAGTTTCATTCTGTGTCATTTGAGTCATCATTGAGTCTGTGTCGTGTATTTGGCGCCATCTCCTGGTGGTCATATGTAACATTGTGCTTCATGTGGATTATCTAATGATCTATACATCTGATTATCTTGTGTGTGGACTCGATTGAAAGATAATCACAGACTCTAAATAATGATGTGTGATATTTTATGTTATGTTTATGTTTCATGAAGTTATAAGAGAAAACGCAGCATATAAGCAACACCAACATAAATGTCAATGATTTAGCTGTTACTCGCTATATTTTTGTCTGTGAGTAAAACAAATAGGCTGGTTGCATTTTACTCTTTAAGAGCTTTCCAACAACATATGACACATGAATATTTGATCAGTTTGATGTTTTTACTAATTGCAATAATACGCACAATTCAAAACGGAACATTTCTGATTTATCTGCAGATTTTAAAGCACTTGTTCAGTTTTGGTCTAATGTCTACATGCATTATAAAGTAGAACTTCTAAATTATTTTGTGTTAGTCAAGACTGTAGTTATTAATATTTTGACTATTATGTTTTTTCTCACGCGGGCCCATCAAAGCGTAAAGGTTTAATGATAGTAAATGATTGACAGTTACAAACCTCTCCCAGCTTTCGCAATTTCTTCAACTGTTTCCTCTGTTACTTCACTGGAGTCTGCAGAAACAATGCAAAACATGTTTCAATTCAGTGCTGGAAAAGACACTGATAGAAATGACGTTTTTAACATTTTAAAATAAAAAAAGACTCTTTTGTCTTGCTAAGGCTAATTTCATAGCTAACATTTGATGTTTCCTAAATACACACAATTAAATCATATTTTCACACTTTTTTGCATAATTTGGCAAAATTACAGCTTGATAGGAAATGATGCACCCTAAAAAGTGATATTTCACTTTGTTTTGTCTCATATTTCAACTGTGGGACAGTCGTGAGTTTTGACAAATTGACAGAATCATTTTCACACAATAAATATTGAAATGGTTTCTGCTTATTTCACTCTTTGTTTAGATGATCATAGTTTCAAACATGTAATAATTACTATTTTAGTGATGTATTTTCATAGTTTAATATTGAAAGTCTGGGTCAAACAGTCAAATCTACACATAAGAGACATTTGAAAAGTGCCCAAAATAAATGATGATGACATTGTAAAAGGTTTTTTGTATTGCAAAAAGAAAAAGTTGATATCCTGGTGATCGCATTCATTTTTTCTAAATTAAGCTGAAATACATGAATTCATGTTTTAACTCTAATGCTTTCAAGTTTTGGAGGAAATGATTACAACACACCTGTTTCAGCAGGACCTTCAGGTGTATCTGCTTCATCTAAACATGTAACACATGTGGAAAAAAAGTTGAATTTGTTACCATAAACATCAAACTAACGATGCAATGTTTTTAGGAGCATAAAAATACATAGCACACAAATATTGGAGAAGTTAGTACATTTTTAATCTTCTTGGTATTTTTCAGTATTAAATGAATTATAAGTATATTTATAATCCTAAAAGGCATCACCGGGGTCTGTGTATCTCAGTGAGTATTGACGCTGATTATCACACCTGGATAGAGTCACATGGGGTAACCAAATTGGGCTGGTTGCTAGGGAGGGTAGAGTCACATGGTGTAACCAAATTGGGCTGGTTGCTAGGGAGGGTAGAGTCACATGGGGTAAACAAATTGGGCTGGTTGCTAGGGAGAGTAGAGTCACATGGGGTAACCAAATTGGCCCGGTTGCTAGGGAGGGTAGAGTCACATGGGGTAACCAAATTGGGCCGGTTGCTAGGGAGGGTAGAGTCACATGGGGTAACCAAATTGGGCTGGTTGCTAGGGAGGGTAGAGTCACATGGGGTAACCAAATTGGGCCGGTTGCTAGGGAGGGTAGAGTCACATGGGGTAACCAAATTGGGCTGGTTGCTAGGGAGAGTAGAGTCACATGGGGTAACCAAACTGGCCCGGTTGCTAGGGAGGGTAGAGTCACATGGGGTAACCAAATTGGCCCGGTTGCTAGGGAGAGTAGAGTCACATGGAGTAACCAAATTGGCCCAGTTGCTAGGGAGGGTAGACTCACATGGGGTAACCAAATTGTCCCAGTTGCTAGGGAGGGTAGAGTCACATGGGGTAACCTCCTCGTGGTGGTGATTAGTGGTTCTCTCAATGGGGCGTGTGCTGAGTTGTGTGTGGATCGTGGAGAGTAGCATGAGCCTCCACATGCTGTGAGTCTCCGCGGTGTCATGCACAACGAGTCACGTGATAAGATGCGCCGTTTGACGGTCTCAGAAGCGGACACAACTGACACTTGTTCTCCGCCACCCGGATTGACGCGAGTAACCGCGCCACCACGAGGACCTACTAAGTAGGCATTCTACTAGAATTGGGCATTCCAAAATTGGGAGGAAAAGGGATCAAAATAAATAAAATAAAATAAAAAAGAGGCATCACCATTGTGGTCCTACAATATAAAGCTGCCTTAAATTGCAGCCTATGTAGATAGCACACTAGATTTTGAAAAATACAGTAGTCCTGAACCTGAGAGGAATATTGTGCATTATTATTGTTGCATTGAGTCATTTCTATTTTAAAACTCCCGACATTCTCTCACACACACGGACTTTGACAGGAAACACAATCCTAATAATTGATGTCTTATAAAAGAATAATTCAATGACTTCTTTCTTACCTTCACTTGGTTCCTCTTGTGCTGGTTCCTCTGGAGCTTCTGAAAAACAAACATTAACCACTTCAGATGGTTTCTAGAATAAAGCTGGTGGGTCTGATCGGGTCACAGACAGCAGACAAAATGCTAAATGCAACTAAATATTTAATTGTGCATAGTTATAGTGAAATAAAGACTTTTAAATGGGAGGAGATGATGTCAAACGTTGTAAATAAAACCAGTTGAGAAGCACTGATCTAATGTATGGAATTGTAATAAAAGTATAACAATAAACAATTTAGTTCCTAACTAAACAATAAGACATTTTAGTTTAAAAAGATGTATACCCCTGTTTATTGGGTCGTGTACACGTGTGATATAGCAATGTGTTGACTCTGTTATAGTTTAACTGTGGCTATAAAAAGTCGCACATAAAAATGTATGGATATTGTTTCTGCGTAACCAAAACTAAACAGACGTCACAATATAGCTTTGTAAAAAGATGCTATCAGTCTGTGAGATACCAGAGAACAGTAAATCTTTAATTTACCTGTTTGAGTGACTTCAGGTTCATCAACCTGCGGATTGACTTCAGAGAGACGAAAAGATTCAATCAAACAGTCAAATATTCAATGTCTGTTCCCTTAAAACAGCAACTTACAAACATGACATGACATTAACCTGCCTACCTGTTACATCTGCATCGCCTGCAGCATCTACAAATACAATGAATAAACACTAATCAATACAAAATACTCAAGAAGAGAATTATTCAGTATATAAACCAGCAGGCGAGACATGCACCAAACAGAATGCATTTAATATGCTTTAAGCTCTCTCTTTCTCACTTTCCTTTTCTCAATCTGACACCTATATACATGATAAAACATGTAGCAATGCCTAGCTACATGCTAAAACATGCTTGAATAATGAAGATAATGCTAGCTACATGTTAAAACATGCTAGCAACCCGTAGCTACATGATAAGACATGATAGTAATGCCTAGCTACATGCTAGACATTGAAAAATTACAAGAAAGCAGCTCACCGGCATCTGCATCACCTGCAGCATCTACAATTGCAATAAATAAATACTAATCAATACAAAATAAACCATCTAAAGCAAACATCTTCATGCTAAAACATGATAGTATCATGCAAACAACATCTAGCTACATGGTAAAACATGCTAGCAATGTCTAAATACATGTTAAACATGCTAGAAACACCTAGCTACATGTTAAAACATGCTAGTAATGCCTACCTGTATGCTAAGACATGTTAGCAACATTCTACCCATTCCTAGCTAAGTGCTATGATATACTAGCAGTGACTAACTACATGTTAAAACATGCTAGTACTATGCTAGCAATGTCTATCTTCATGTTAAAACATGATAGTATCATGCAAACAACATCTATCTACAAGCTAAACCATGCTAACAACACCTAATTACATGCTAGCAACCCCTAGCTACATGCTATATCATGCAATGTCTAGCTACATGCCAAAACATGCTAGGCATTGAAAAAAGACAAGAAAGCAGCTTACCCGCATCTGCATCGACTGCAGCATCTACAAATACAATAAATAAAAACTAATCAATACAAAATACTCAAGAAGAGAATTATTCAGTATATAAACCAGCAGGCGAGACATGCACCAAACAGAATGCATTTAATATGCTTTAAGCTCTCTCTTTCTCACTTTCCTTTTCTCAATCTGACACCTATATACATGATAAAACATGCTTGAATAATGAAGATAATTCTAGCTACATGTTAAAACATGCTAGCAACCCGTAGCTACATGATAAGACATGATAGTAATGCCTAGCTACATGCTAGACATTGAAAAATTACAAGAAAGCAGCTCACCGGCATCTGCATCACCTGCAGCATCTACAATTGCAATAAATAAATACTAATCAATACAAAATAAACCATCTAAAGCAAACATCTTCATGCTAAAACATGATAGTATCATGCAAACAACATCTAGCTACATGGTAAAACATGCTAGCAATGTCTAAATACATGTTAAACATGCTAGAAACACCTAGCTACATGTTAAAACATGCTAGTAATGCCTACCTGTATGCTAAGACATGTTAGCAACATTCTACCCATTCCTAGCTAAGTGCTATGATATACTAGCAGTGACTAACTACATGTTAAAACATGCTAGTACTATGCTAGCAATGTCTATCTTCATGTTAAAACATGATAGTATCATGCAAACAACATCTATCTACAAGCTAAACCATGCTAACAACACCTAATTACATGCTAGCAACCCCTAGCTACATGCTATAACATGCAATGTCTAGCTACATGCCAAAACATGCTAGGCATTGAAAAAAGACAAGAAAGCAGCTTACCCGCATCTGCATCGACTGCAGCATCTACAAATACAATAAATAAAAACTAATCAATACAAAATACTCAAGAAGAGAATTATTCAGTATATAAACCAGCAGGCGAGGCATGCACCAAACAGAATGCATTTAATATGCTTTAAGCTCTCTCTTTCTCACTTTCCTTTTCTCAATCTGACACCTATATACATGATAAAACATGTAACAATGCCTAGCTACATGCTAAAACATGCTTGAATAATGAAGATAATGCTAGCTACATGTTAAAACATGCTAGCAACCCGTAGCTACATGATAAGACATGATAGTAATGCCTAGCTACATGCTAGACATTGAAAAATTACAAGAAAGCAGCTCACCGGCATCTGCATCACCTGCAGCATCTACAATTGCAATAAATAAATACTAATCAATACAAAATAAACCATCTAAAGCAAACATCTTCATGCTAAAACATGATAGTATCATGCAAACAACATCTAGCTACATGATAAAACATGCTAGCAATGTCTAAATACATGTTAAACATGCTAGAAACACCTAGCTACATGTTAAAACATGCTAGTAATGCCTACCTGTATGCTAAGACATGTTAGCAACATTCTACCCATTCCTAGCTAAGTGCTATGATATACTAGCAGTGACTAACTACATGTTAAAACATGCTAGTACTATGCTAGCAATGTCTATCTTCATGTTAAAACATGATAGTATCATGCAAACAACATCTATCTACAAGCTAAACCATGCTAACAACACCTAATTACATGCTAGCAACCCCTAGCTACATGCTATAACATGCAATGTCTAGCTACATGCTAAAACATGCTAGGCATTGAAAAATGACAAGAAAGCAGCTTACCCGCATCTGCATCGACTGCAGCATCTACAAATACAATAAATAAAAACTAATCAATACAAAATACACAAGAAGATCATTGTTTAGTATATAAACCACCTAAAGCAAACACATTTATGTTAAAACATGATAGTAAAATGCAAACAACATCTATCTACAAGCTAAAACATGCTAACAAAGGCTAACAACACCCAATTACATGCTAGCAACCCCTAGCTACGTGATAAAACATGCAAGTAACCCCTAGCTACATGCTAAAACATGCTAGTAATGCCTAGCTACATGCTAGCAATTCCTAGCTTCATGCTAGGCATAGAAAAATTACAAGAAAGCAGCTTACCTGCATCTGCATCGCCTGCAGCATCTACAAATACAATAAATAAACGCTAATCAATACAAAATACTCAAGAAGAGAATTATTCAGTATATAAAACCTTAAGTTACATGTTAAACCATGCTAGTAATGCCTAGTTACATGCTAAAAATGCCTAGGTTCATGCTAGGCATTGAAAAATAACCAGAAAGCAGCTTACCGGCATCTGCATCGCCTGCAGCATCTAGGCCTACAAATACAATAAATAAACGCTATTCAAAATACTCATGAAGAGAATTATTCAGTATATAAAACCATCTAAAGCAAACATCTTCATGCTAAAACATGATAGTAAAATGCAAACAACATCTATCTACAAGCTAAAACATGATAACAAATGCTAACATTACCTAATTACATGTTAGCAACCCCTAGCTATGTGTTAAAACATGCAAGTAACCCCTAGCTACATGCTAAAACATGCTAGTAATACCTAGCTACATGCTAGTAATGCCTAGCTTCATGATAGACATTGAAAAATTACAAGAAAGCAGCCTACCTGCATCTGCATCGCCTGTATCATCTACAAATACAATAAATTTAATTTAATTTAATTTGACCAATTGTCACACATTATACATACATTTCTGCATATACATGGTGAAATTATTTATTTTCACATATCCAGCTAAGCTGGGTCAGAGTCAGGGTCAGCCATGATACGCCCTGGAGAACATCGGTTCAAGGGCCTTGCTTAAGGGCCCAACAGTGATGTCTTAGCGGTGTTGGGCTTGAACCACAACCTACTGATCAGTAACCCAGAGCCTTAACGCTGAGCCACCACTGCCCTAACAAATGCTAACAACACCTAATTACATGCTAGCAACCCCTAGCTACATGATAAGACTTCCAAGCAATGCCTAGCTACATGCTAAAACATGCTAGCAATGCCTAGCTACATGCTAGCAATTCCTAGTGTCATGCTAGGCATATAAAAATGACAATAAAGCAGCTTACCTGCATCTGCATCGACTGCAGCATCTACAAATACAATATATAAATGCTAATCAATACAAAATACTCAAGAAGAGAATTATTCAGTATATATAAACCTTAAGCTACATGTTAAAACATGCTAGTAATGCCTAGTTAAATGCTAAAAATGCCTAGCTTCATGCTAGGCATTGAAAATGACAAGAAAGCAGCTTACCGGCATCTGCATCGCCTGCAGCATCTACAAATACAATAAGAAATAATCAAGACAATATACGCAAGAAGAGAATTATTGAGTATATAAAATCTATCTATCTATAAATTCTTAATTACTTACTAAAACATGATAATAACCTCCCAGGAATTTGCTAATAATGCCTAGCTACATGCTAAAACATGTTCGCAATGTCTAACTATATGTTAAACATGCTAGCAACAACTAGCTACATATTAAAACATGTTAGCAATACCTTTCCTGCATGCTAAAACATGCTAGCAACATTCTAGCAATTCCTACCTACATGTCAAGACATACTAGCAATGCCTAGCTACATGCTAAAAACATGTTAGTAACATGCAACCAACATCTATCTACAAGCTAAAACATGCTAACAAATGCTAACAACACCTAATTACATGTTAACAAACATTAGCTACATGCTAAAACATGCAAACAATGCCTAGCTACATGTTAAAACATGCTAGTTTTCCCTAGCTACATGCTAGCAATGCCTAGCTTCAGGTATTTTTCTAACTGATCGGACTTATGGTTTTCGCACAGTAGACGATCAAAAAACAGAAAAATCCCATTCAATTATATAAAAGGGAATGTTCAGGTGAGCCAAGACTATTCGAACTCCAACTATCAAAAATTCAAGGTAGTAATGCCTAGTTATATGATAAAACATGCCAGTAATGCCTAGCTGAATGCTAAAACATGCCAGCAACATTCTAACAATGCCTAGCTACATGTTAAAACATGCAAGTAACATGCTAGCCACATCTAACTACTAGCTAAAACAGGCTAAAAAATGCTAATAATGCCTAACTACATGCTAACAACTTCTAGCTACATGCTAAAACATGAAAGCAACATATGTTAAAACATGTTAGCAATGCCTAGTTACATGCTAGCAACATGTTAGCCATGCCTAGCTTCATGCTAAAACTTGCTAGTAACATGCTTGCGACATCTAGCTATGTGCTTAAACATGCTAATAAAGGCTAAGGACACCTAACTACATGATAGCAACCTGTAGATATGTGCTAAACGATGCTAGCAACATGCTAACAATGTCTAACAACATGCTTGGAAGGCCTAGCTACATGTTACAACATCTGTATCTTTCATGTATCTGTAGCCTACAGGTATCTTTAAATCTTCCAAACTTTCAATCTGTCTGTCTGACTGAAGGGCTTTTTAAACCTTAAACATTTTTCAAACTACTTGAACTAGGCCAACCTCAAAGTGTGTACAATCTTTTCAATGGAGTTCAGTATGTATTACCGTCTCAAGCAGTAATAATGTTTGACAGATGTGGCCACTATGAACTGTGAACAGCATATAGGTTTGAAACAGCATGAAGGTGAGTAAATAATGACCGATTGTTCATGTATTGATTAACTATTCCTTTCTCCCTGAGACTGAGACACAAACATCAAGATTGATGATATTTTTTTCTTTCTTTTTTCCTCCTTGATCATGTTTTTAGGAAGCAACTGATTATAAAAACCATACATTTTTAAGCACATTTTGCTTTAAGGTGACTATTGTGTGACTTTAGCGAGCTGTTATGATATGTAAAAGCAATCTACAGACTAACATACTAATACCACACATGAAACAACATGAAGTGAAAATCAATAATTCAATAATTGCTAGCATGACAAAAAAGTAACCAGCCTACCTGTTACTTCCTCATCACCTGCATCATCTACAAATACAATGAATAAACACTAATTAAGCATTAATTATATTTTGTGTCCATTTTGTAGCTTGAGAGTCATGGTCACTGTAAATCAACATTGTTTAAAAAAAGCTCAAAAGCAGTAAAGCCGTAAAAACTGACGAGAGTATTTATAGATTATTACAGTATAAAATAGTCTTAAATCAGCAATGTACATTTTATACCACACATAAAATATAAAATGACAAAGTGAAATTCAATAACTACAATAATGTCATGAAATGAACCTGCATACCTGTTACAGTCACATCACTTCCATCTAGAAACACAATAAACAATCACTAATTAGCAATATATGATCAAGAAGAGAATGAAACGTGATACGGCTGTTCAATATACACTTATCAGTCAATAGTTTGGACACATTTATGTGGATAAATTGTGAGGGAAAATCTGTGAGTAGTTTATGTAAATTGTATGTTACAAAAAGCTCAATATATATTTGGAGCTACATACTGTATTTGTTTACCAATATAGGACAAAAGGAAGGGAAGTTTCCCCAAATGCATTGTTTGAGAATGTCAAAAAGTTGAACTATTTCCAGCCCCAAGTGCCAAAACATCACACAAATTCTGAGCGTCATATTTCTACCTGCGTCCGCAGGAGCTTCTTCTTCTTCAGCAGGTTCTGCTTCAGCTGACGAGATGGGAAAGAGTGAAATATGAGTCATCTTAATCCACGTCAGTCGCATATCATTATGACATTGTGAAGTCTGTCTATTGTGCGTATGTTTGGTCCCCGCGACTGATTCATAGCTTCAGTTAATTTGACACGATCAGTCCTCGAGGGTGTATCCATCACGAGTCTGTGTGTCAATAATGGCATATTTTGTTGGCAGATTCGCCCAAAGTGAACAAGACGATTGTCACTCCTTGTGTACATGAGCACACTTGGCAATAAAGCTCATCCTGATCCTGATTAGAGATTAAACTCACACAAAACACTTCCTAACAGACGAAATATTTCAGTTCATGACCAGAACAATTTCTATTATCTAAGTTTGGAATGGGATGATAGTTTACTATTTACTGTATACTGCGCAGTACATACTACATAGTGTTCACCATCCTTTAAACATAGTAAAACATACAGATATTTCATCCCTCCTTTTCTTACATTTACATTTATGCATTTGGCAGACGCTTATATCCAAAGTGACTTACAGTGCACTTATTACAGGGACAATCCCCCCGGAGCAACCTGGAGTTAAGTGCCTTACTCAAGGACACAATAGTGGTGACTGTGGGGATCAAACCAGCAACCTTCTGAGTACCAAAGTATTATACAGAGCACTTATTACAGGGACAATCCCCCCGGAGCAACCTGGAGTTAAGTGCCTTACTCAAGGACACAATAGTGGTGACTGTGGGGATCAAACCAGCAACCTTCTGAGTACCAAAGTATTATACAGAGCACTTATTACAGGGACAATCCCCCCGGAGCAACCTGGAGTTAAGTGTCTTACTCAAGGATACAATGGTGGTGACTGTGGGGTTCGAACCAGCGACCTTCTGATTAACAGCCTTGTGCTTTAGCCACTACGCCACTAGAGGGTTTGAAGGCAGAAATGTGACGCTTATGATTTTAAAAGAGCACTTACATGAATTCTTCTTCTTGCTTTTATGATCGTTTTAGTGTTTTATGCCATTATGTCATCATGGCAATGAAGTGTTGCCAACTTCAACACTTTACACAGTTAAGGCGAGTATGTGATTTTACAGCAGTAAAATCATGTTAACACACACATATGGTTTACATCTTGTGGCTTTTATAGTAATAAAGATACTTGTATATCCTTCATAAAACTTTATATCAGACAGTATTATCTGATGGATATATTGTTGTAAAGGGATTAAGACGGGCAAGGAGGAGACGAGAACCGGCTTGACAATATAAATAGTAGTTTAATGAGACGCAAACACACACATATGATGGTCAGCTGACCGTAAACGCTCTCTCTCTGTCGCACCACCGTCCACAGTCGGCCTTTATCCCTCTCAGAGGCTTGATTAGCCTGATAAGGTACCGGGTGTGTATAATCACGACCCTCCACCCTGTCACAGTTGTATTTTGTGTTTGGGTTGTAACGCTATTTTGTAGATTTTTTTTTTTTAAAGCAGGGTTCATCAATTGACAAATAAATAATTCAGGCTGATTTGT
The DNA here is from genome assembly GCF_025860055.1 of Xyrauchen texanus. NCBI lineage: Eukaryota > Metazoa > Chordata > Actinopteri > Cypriniformes > Catostomidae > Xyrauchen > Xyrauchen texanus. The sequence continues at coordinate 38,836,139 of NC_068289.1, read as the reverse complement.
GAGTCATTTTGACCATCACTGACCCAAAGGGATTCTTTCAAAAATCGGACATCACTTGCAGGCAAGTTGTAGGGTTCGTTCACACTGTGCGCGTGTTTACATCCACTGTTTTCCAATTGTTTTACTAAGTAAAAAATGCGCTTATTTTAAATGTTTTGCACACCATTAGAGACCATGTCAAGTTAAACTGAACGTCTCGGGACACCTGTGTTCTGCTTATAGCTTTATATTAGCGCGATAAACGTTCTGTCTGAACGGCCCCTCACTCTACACAAGAGCAATATGTAGATGATGAGATAATTTTAGAGTAGAGGACAAATAGAAAATTTACATTCAGCTAATGTACAACCAAATCAAAATTCAAAATGTTCTGGCATGGGAATCACATTTAAAATTCCCTGATATTTCCAGGTTTTCCATGATTGTGGGTATCCCGTTTAACATGCGTGTTGTATTTTGGCTTCACTATATGCAACACATCATTTAAATGAATTGAAACAGACTGATCTCCGTTGAGGAGACTCTGTGTTGTCAGTAAAGGGTTAAACTTTAGACGTACATGGTCATGTGACCGCTTGCGGCGTTTGTGTTTGGTTGAAACTGCAATAAAACTACATCTATTAAAGTCTTTATATTAAAACCTGTTTGAGTTAAAAGATTAGAGTCTCTAGTTTCATCCGATATGCCATTTTGTACATTTGAGCGAATTATTGCGAAACGGCACGCTGATAAACACAATGACCACATACGTGGACTGTAGCACTATTCTTCCTTATAAATCCTATATTTACTTGAGAATCAATGGATGCATCCAGAAACTGATAAATGTGTCTTTCAGAGGCTTTATATGGAGTTAACTGTTCTGAGACCAGTACAGACAGACAGCACACTGGAGGTTAAGTCATGCACTAAATAGGGAGCCAGGGAGCATCCTATAGCTCCCCTATAACTGTTCTGAGACCAGTACAGACAGACAGCACACTGGAGGTTAAGTCATGCACTAAATAGGGAGCCAGGGAGCATCCTATAGCTCCCCTATAACTGTTCTGAGACCAGTACAGACAGACAGCACACTGGAGGTTAAGTCATGCACTAAATAGGGAGCCAGGGAGCATCCTATAGCTCCCCTATAACTGTTCTGAGACCAGTGCAGATAGACAGCACACTGGAGGTTAAGTTGTTCACTAAATAGGGAGCAAGGGAGCATCCTATAGCTCCCCTATAACTGTTCTGAGACCAGTGCAGACAGACAGCACACTGGAGGTTAAGTCGTGCACTAAATAGGGAGCAAGGGAGCATCCTATAGCTCTCCTATAACTGTTCTGAGACCAGTGCAGACAGACAGCACACTGGAGGTTAAGTCGTGCACTAAATAGGGAGCAAGGGAGCATCCTATAGCTCTCCTATAACTGTTCTGAGACCAGTGCAGACAGACAGCACACTGGAGGTTAAGTCGGTGCACTAAATAGGGAGCAAGGGAGCATCCTATAGCTCTCCTATAACTGTTCTGAGACCAGTACAGACAGACAGCACACTGGAGGTTAAGTCATGCACTAAATAGGGAGCCAGGGAGCATCCTATAGCTCTCCTATAACTGTTCTGAGACCAGTACAGACAGACAGCACACTGGAGGTTAAGTCATGCACTAAATAGGGAGCCAGGGAGCATCCTATAGCTCCCCTATAACTGTTCTGAGACCAGTACAGACAGACAGCACACTGGAGGTTAAGTCGTGCACTAAATAGGGAGCAAGGGAGCATCCTATAGCTCCCCTATAACTGTTCTGAGACCAGTACAGACAGACAGCACACTGGAGGTTAAGTCGTGCACTAAATAGGGAGCAAGGGAGCATCCTATAGCTCTCCTATAACTGTTCTGAGACCAGTGCAGACAGACAGCACACTGGAGGTTAAGTCGTGCACTAAATAGGGAGCAAGGGAGCATCCTATAGCTCTCCTATAACTGTTCTGAGACCAGTGCAGACAGACAGCACACTGGAGGTTAAGTCGGTGCACTAAATAGGGAGCAAGGGAGCATCCTATAGCTCTCCTATAACTGTTCTGAGACCAGTGCAGACAGACAGCACACTGGAGGTTAAGTCGGTGCACTAAATAGGGAGCAAGGGAGCATCCTATAGCTCTCCTATAACTGTTCTGAGACCAGTGCAGACAGACAGCACACTGGAGGTTAAGTCGTGCACTAAATAGGGAGCAAGGGAGCATCCTATAGCTCTCCTATAACTGTTCTGAGACCAGTACAGACAGACAGCACACTGGAGGTTAAGTCATGCACTAAATAGGGAGCCAGGGAGCATCCTATAGCTCTCCTATAACTGTTCTGAGACCAGTACAGACAGACAGCACACTGGAGGTTAAGTCGTGCACTAAATAGGGAGCAAGGGAGCATCCTATAGCTCTCCTATAACTGTTCTGAGACCAGTGCAGACAGACAGCACACTGGAGGTTAAGTCATGCACTAAATAGGGAGCAAGGGAGCATCCTATATCTCTCCTATAACTGTTCTGAGACCAGTGCAGACAGACAGCACACTGGAGGTTAAGTCATTCACTAAATAGGGAGCAAGGGAGCATCCTATAGCTCTCTATGCAGTTAAGTGTGTTCAATCCTAAAATCGAACAAAAGTTCAGTTTCAGGCTGCAGATGATGTTTTGATCATATTTTTCAGATTACCTGCTGTTGATTCTTCAGAACTCTCTGCTGTGGGCTCAACGTCTGATGCAGCTTCTGACAAACAGATGAATCATAAATCTATAAAAGCTAAAAAAAGCTTTCATATACCTAAAAGGACATCGGGGTGGTGTGTTGCTTGTTTTGTTCAGGCTAAATGTGTCACATAGGTGTGCAGTTAAAGTGAAACCACACTAATAATTTAAATACAATTACATATATTTAAAACATGTTCACCTGGTTCAGGGATCATGTCTTCAGCTTCAGGATCTATAAACAAAAGAAAGACAATAACTGGTCTGTTATTGTAAAACCGATCGCTCTGACTCTATTCTGATTGAACGAGCAGTGTTCAATGCACATTGTACATAAACAGAGCAAATATATTGAACGAGTCACATTTGAAGCTTTTAAATAAAAGCACATTTCTGTCCATATTCACTTGATGACTTGGTGGATTATTTTTTCATATAATTTATGTGTCTTTTAACATGTCGCTGTTCTGTACAACCAATAATCCACTGGAGGCCGTGTCTTAAGCACACTGTACGATTTTGGCCACTTCGAGACAAATTTCGGGAATCCTAAAGAATTTCTGTCGTCGTAGGGCAAAATCAGCAATCTTACAACGTTCAGTGTGACGTGTTCTCCGACGGCCGATTAAAAATGCGATGATCTTCTGGCAGTGCCTGAAATTGAGCATTTCTTAACACCTTTATTTTTCTTTACATTTATCATACATTTTCTTTACAACTTTATTTTAATTACTATTTTACTTATAATAAATTTACTTTAAACATCTATAAACATCTTTAGTTAAGATTCACACCACTCCAAAGTATTTTTATTTCCACAATGAATGTTTTTTCTCGCGTTCATTCTCAACATCTGTAATTTCCAGTATTTGTGATCAGTCACATGTTTGACAAAATATATCTTTCTTTTTATATGTTAGCATATGCTCGTGATGGAGTGGAAAATGCTGATGTCCTGACTATCAGAGAAACGATTTCAGAGTAACGTGGGTCACGTTCACTGATCGGGACGATTGGGCCCTCAGTCGGCTCTGATGTGTATCGTACAGTCTGATATAATGTCGCACAGTGTGCCGTGGCGATATCAGTGTGTTCATATCGTACAGTCTGACAAGCAACAATCGTAAAGGACTGTAAAAGTCCTGCCGTGTATAGCGGGCTTTACAGTGATCTGAGCCCAGTTAAGGTGGCCTCTTGTTGCTTATGGTTTTATTGCATTGTATGTTTTCAGTAGTGTGTGTTTGTGTAGTGACCTGCAGGGATCGCAGGCTCTTCTACATCTTCAGGCTCTACTGGATCAGCCGCAGCAGCTGCACATGACACAATCAGAGAGAAGATAATGTCATTTAGATTGATACACTTTTAGTCTATAGGCCAATTTATATTCCCAGTCCGCTCCTGTCTCAAAGTACTGCGAGTACAGCGCTATTGGTTAAACTATGTTAACTTCGTTACTATATTTTAGTTTTTTTTTATTACTCAAAGTACTTTGATTACTCAGCCATTATTTACTTTGATTACTTGAAGTACTGTAAATACTGCACTATACTATTTACTTTACTCAAAGTAGTGTGATTACTCTGTGTTTATTTTACTTTGAGTACTCAAAGTACTGTGAGTACAGTAACTTTTTTTACTTTAATCGAAGTTTTTTTTTTTTTTTTAACCTTTATTTAACCAGGATAATCTCTCTGAGATTAGAAATCTCTTTCACAGGAGTGTCCTGGCCAAGAATGGACAGCAGTTACAGTCACAAAATTACAAATCAACAACAAATATAAAATTTCAACACTTAAAACAGTTGCACATCATTGAGTCTTCTTCTACTGTGTGTATTCAGTAATTTTTTTTACTTTGATTATTCAAAGTACTGTGAGTACTGCACCATTTTTTAATTGTTGATGTTCATATATGTCAGACAAACACATTGCATTTGGTCTTGTTGTTATTTTAGTGTTTCACATATTGATTATTGTAGCCTGTTACAAAAAGTCTTTATTAAAACATAATAAAAACATACAGCATCATATTTTGTCATTATGTGAATTGTTGTCGAACCTCGTACTTTTCTTACACGTGGCTTCTAATTTCTGCCTCAAGCATGACACAACCTTTTGCTCAACTTTAAGCAAATGCACAGTAAATAAATCACAGTCAAGAACGCTCATGTCGTAACTCACCCTCTCCATCAGCATCACTGACAGATGTGTCGTCTGAATCTTGCGGTAAATCTTCTGCAGCGGTGTTGGCTGTAGATATAAAAATCTATATGTTACATGTCAGGACAGTTCTGAGTTTCTACTATTACATGACAAAAATCTAGTGAGCGAGTTTGTCTTGAACAAACCTGTTAGAGGCCCCTACATATCAAGTTTCAAGAGCTTTGCATTAAACGTATTGAATGACACCAGCTAAGCATGCTTTTACTTGAACAAGACAATAGGTTGCATAATAGCTGCAGAGTGGCAGGAACAATAAAAAGGCAGTAGTAATGAAGTGCAACATCACTATAATAAAAGTTCAAGAAATAGCAGACTGCATATACAAAGCGTGGACAGAATAACAAAAGACTTCACCTAGCAATGAATTATCTGTAGTTGTTAGGCAGTTATTCAATATATTTCTGATTCTATGAACACAATCCACATACGATCAGAAAAGGATGTTGTTATAGACACTTTGTGAGGTTTTTAAGTTTGGAGAAGCAAAAATAGCAAACTTTGTGTTAACTGTCATGTGAACATTTAGCTTTATGCTAAGCTAAAATGCTATTTCTTGCCTTTACATGCATCTGTTACCAGACGTGATTACAACCCCAATTCTGAAAAAGTTGGGACAGTATGAAAAATGCTTATGAAAACAAAAAGGACTGATTTGTAAATTATTGTTTACCACTGTGAAACATCACCATTTCTTCTAATAACACTTATTAAGCATTTGGACACTGAAGACACTTTAGAAAGTGGAATTTCCTCCATTCATCCATTATGCAGGTCTTCAGCTGCACAAGTGTACAGGGTCTTCATTGCCAGATGGTTTGCTTAATAATGTGCCACATTCTCAATTGGAGATGGTCAGGACTGAAGGCAAGCCCAGAGTCTCTCATTATTCGAAGTTGTCCTGCTGAACATTCCAGGACATCCCTGGAAAAGACGGTGCTGGATGGCAGTATGTGTTGTTCAAAATGTGTACATATCTGTCTGCATTAATGGTGCCCTCACAGATGTGCGAGTTACCCATGCCATGGGCACTGACACACCCCTGGCCCATACAGACACTGGCTTTTGGACCTGACGCTGACATCAGCTTGGATGGTCCTTTTCCTCTTTGGCCCGGAGAACACAACGCCTCTGTTTTTCAAAAACTATTTGAAATGAGGACTCATCAGACCTAAAAACACACAGTTCCACTGTTCTACTTTCCATCTAAGATGAGAGCGAGTCCAGAGAAGTCGGAAGCGCTTCTGGACAGTGATGATGTACGGCTTCTCCTTTACATAGTAAAGTCTGAACTTGCCTCTGTGGATGCAGCGGCGAGTGCTGTTGACTAACAAAGGTTTACTAAAGTAATCCCAAACCCATGTTCATGATATCCATTACAGATGAATGATGTTTTTTAACGGATCAGAGATCACAAACATTCATAAGTGGTTTTCATCTTGCCCTTTACGCACAAGATTTGACCAGATTCCTTGAATCTTTTAACTATAGTGTGCACTGTAGAGGGTGAAATGCCCCAAATCCTTCCAGTTTGTCTTTGGGGAACATTGTTCTGAAAGTGCTGGATTATTTGCTGAAGCATCTGTTGGCAAAAGTCTGGCATGATCGTTGCTCTTGAAGGACTCGGCTGTTTTTGGAGCCTCACCTGTTTAACATCTCCTGTTTCACATCGACTAGTTATTTCAACTCGTCAAATTGTTATAAGTCTTAAATTGCCCCTGAGAGAGTGATGGAGCGTGTTGCAATCATCTTATTTGAAATTACTGTACATTTAAAAAAAAAAAAACAGTAAACTTCACAAGGTAAAACATCATTTAATGTGTAGTTTTAGTGCTTTCAATATAACAAAGGAAGAATAGAATTCTTTTTGTTTTTATTATTTATTATTTTACATACTGTCTCAACTTTTTCGAAATTGGGGTTGTATATTTTATGATGAATACTATGAAGAAAATGCACGTTGGAGCATAAATTCTTCCTCTTGTAAGACCTTTGATTTTAGGGCTGAAAATTTTGAATTAATTATCTTAAAATCCTTAAAACAAGATGCATTTATTTGAGTGGCAAAACTGCATAAAATATTGAGACGCTTTTTCAGAGAACATTTTTATTTACTTGTTGTAACCCGCACACACAAACACAAGTTGAGACAGTCACAATGTCGGAGAAAACTGCTTTATTCCAACAAAGCAGGCAACAGTACAAAAACAGGGCAAATCCAGTGAAGAATGGTCAGGGTGAGCGTTAAATCGAAGCCGGGGAATCAAGATAGAGTAAAGGGGCAAATCCAGCAGACAGTGGTCAACGAGAGCGTAGGGGGTCAAAGCCGGGGTAATCAGAATAAGAATAACAAGTGGGAGCAAAAGACAGGGGAACAAGGGGAGCTAGCAAGCTAAGAGGTGAACGAGAGGAGGTCAAAACTAGATGAGACTAGTGGGGGCAAAGACACGGGAAACTAAATACAATAACCAACAACCGTGAGACGAAAGGGTAGTGATACATATAGGGGCGAGTGCAGGTGTAAACCATGACAGGTGATGAGACGAGTGCAGGTGAAACTAATGTGCAGGAGTGCAGATGACACGAGTGCAGGTGGTCATAATGTTCTGGGGGATTGGAAACGCGTGAGAAACTCGAGGAAGGGAGATTGCCTACGAGCATGCAAGCGAGTAGGAGCAAAGTGGGCGTGAGGGCTTGAGCGAGCAAAAAGAGCGTGCAAGCTCGAGGGGCGGAACGAGCGTGGGAGCTCGAGGGGCGGAGCGAGGAGCGGGGTTCGTGACAGTACTCCCCTCTAAAACGGACGGCTCCTGACGGCCGGCTCGGTTGCAAGGAAGTGGTGCTGGATGAACCCAACAAACAAAAAACCCTGAACAGACAACCCACAAAACACACAAACAAAATTGAGGGCAGTCCAAGGGGCACAGAGGGAAATGAGACAGTCCATGGGGTCAATGGGCAGTATCAAGGCAAGGTCTGGGGGAACATAGCGGACAGGCGGGTGGTCGGGAGATCTAGGGGGCAGCCGTAGGGCAGAGACTGGGTCAGGGGGTCTGGAAGGCGACTGGAGGACAGGGACTGGGTCCGGGGGTCTGGAATGTGACCACCGGACAGGAACAGGGTCAGGAGGCCAGGGAATAGGCCACAGGACAGGAAGAGTGTCAGGGGGCCACCGGACAGGGTCAGGGGGCCAGGGAAGAGCCTTGAAAGGCGGTGCCGTCAGAGGCGGCACTGTAGGCAGCTCTGGAGGTGGGGTTCTGGAAGGCTCTGGAGGTGGAGCCAATGACGGTGGCGCCATGGGAGGCTCTAGAGGCGGAGGCCTGGAAGGCTCAGGAGGTGGAGCCAATGGAGGTGGCGCCGTGGGAGGTCCCCAAGGCGACGACCTGGCAGGCTCTGTAGTCTCGGGGGTAGAGCCGTAGGAGGCCCGAGAGGCGGAGCCATAGAAAGCTCTGGAGTCTTTGGGAGCAGAGCCGTGAGGGGCTCGGGAGGTGGAGCCGTGGGAGGCTCAGGAGGCGGAGCCGTAGGAGGCTTGGGAGACGGAGCCGTAGGAGGCTCGGGAGGCGGAGCCGTAGGAGGCTCGGGAGGCGGAGCCGTAGGAGGCTCTGGAGTCTCTGGGAGTAGAGCCGTGAGAGGCTCGGGGAAAAAGGTCGTGGAAGACTCGAGAGGCTCTAGAGGTGGGGCCCTGGAAGGCTCGAGAGGTTCGAGGGGTGGAGCCATGAAAGACTCGAGAGATGAAGCCCTGAGAGGCTTGGAAGGGGGTGGAGCCCTGAAAGACTCGAGAGGAGAAGCCCTGAGAGGCTTGAGGGGAGGAGGAGCCCTGAGAGACTCGAGAGGGGAAGCCCTGAGAGGCTTGAGAGGGGGAGGAGCCCTGAGAGACTCGAGAGGTGAAGCCGTGAGAGGCTTGGGGGTGGAGCCATGAAAGACTCGAGGGACGGAGCCCTGAGAGGCTCGAGGGGAGGAGCCTTAGGAGGCTCGAGAGGAAGAGCCCTGGGAGGCTTGAGAGGAGCCCTGGGAGGCTTGGGAGGAGGAGCCTTGGGAGACTCGAGAGGCGGAAGCCGCGAGGGCTCTGAGGGGCGAGCAGAGGCAGGCAGAGCCGTGGAAGACTCTGAGGGCGGAGCAGAGGCCGGCAGAGCCGTGGAAGACTCTGAGGGCGGAGCAGAACCCGGCAGAGCCGTGGAAGACTCTGGGGGCGGAGCAGAACCCGGCAGAGCCGTGGAAGACTCTGGGGGCGGAGCAGAACCCGGCAGAGCCGTGGAAGTCTCTGGGGGTGGAGCAGAACCCGGCAGAGCCATGGAAGACTCTGGGGGTGGAGCAGAACCCGGCAGAGCTGTGGAAGACTCTGGGGGCGGAGCAGAACCCGGCAGAGCCGTGGAAGACTCTGGGGGCGGAGCAGAACCCAGCAGAGCCGTGGAAGACTCTGGGGGCGGAGCAGAACCCGCAGAGCCGTGGAAGACTCTGGGGCGGAGCAGAACCCGGCAGAGCCGTGGAAGACTCTGAGGGAACCTCTGCGGTCTTGAGCACAAAACGAGACTGGGGAGAAGGGGCCCTCTTCCTTCTCTTGCGTCCTCGGCCAACAGGGGACGTGGCCATGGGGACGGTCGAGGTTACAGGTGCTGGCTAGCCGACCGTGGCGGGCATGGGCGCTGGCTCGTTGGCCGTGGCGGGCATGGGCGCTGGCTCGTTGCCCGTGGCGGGCATGGGCGCTGGCTCTCTGGCTGTGGCAGGCATGGGCGTTGACTCACTGGCCGTGCCAGGCTTCGAGACTGGGGCCGTGACAGGTTTCGGGACTGGGGCCGTGACAGGCCTCGGGACTGGGGCCGTGACAGGCTTCGGGGCTGGGGCCGTGACAGGCCTCGGGACTGGGGCCGTGACAGGCTTCGGGGCTGGGGCCGTGACAGGCCTCGGGACTGGGGCCGTGTCAGGCTTCGGGACTAGGGCCGTGTCAGGCTTCGGGACTAGGGCCGTGTAAGGCTTCAGGGCTAGGGCCGTGTAAGGCTTCGGGGCTAGGGCCGCGACAGGCTTCGGGACTAGGGCCGTGTAAGGCTTCAAGACGGGGGCCGTGGTAGGCTTCAAGACGGGGGCCGTGGTAGGCTTCAAGACGGGGGCCGTGGTAGGCTTCAAGACGGGGGCCGTGGTATGGAACGCTGGTTCAGTTTCTGCCTCCCCACAGTAAACGAGGAACCAGCTGCACAGTAGGGCGAGGTCAATAAACTGAGCCAGGTTGAGAGAGCAGCCACCACCAGGCATGAATGATGAGGCTGGCTCATTCAGTCCAAATTGAAAAATGTCTTTCAGAGCCACCTCATCAAAATTCACCTGGTACGCCAGGGCACAAAAATCCATAATATAAGCCTCCAAGGGTTGGCTCCTGGCGCAAACCCAAGAGTCGGGCTGCTGGCTCCATAATGTCAAGGACGGGTTATGAGTTACATAACCACTGCCTTGCACGGAAAACCCTTGGTTCAAGGTCCGATGAGCCATAAAACCTCTCCGGGATGGAGAGCATATGGCGCCAGCGGATGCGCGGAAAGCATCAACGGGCTCAGGGGCAGACACAGGTGAAACAGGGTGACATAAATCAGACAAAGAACATACCTGCTGCCCCTGGGCTGCGAGCCTGGTCCTGCCTCCAAACTGTAGCTCCTCGCGCCGAATGTGACGTGCACCTCCGCTCTAGTGAGCTGCGCGAATCCTCATGCGGGCATTGTGACTGTATTCGGTAACGGTTGGTTATTCTGTAGCTGAATACAAGTTGAGACAGTCACAATGTCGGTGAAAACTGCTTTATTCAACAAACAGTACAAAAAAGGGCAAATCCAGTGAAGAATGGTCAGGGTGAGCGTTAAATCGAAGCCGGGAATCAAGATAGAGTAAAGGGGCAAATCCAGGAGAGAGTGGTCAACGAGAGCGTAGGGGGTCAAAGCCGGGGTAATCAGAATAAGAATAACAAGTGGGAGCAAAAGACAGGGGAACAAGGGAGCTGGCAAGCTAAGAGGTGAACGAGAGGAGGTCAAAACTAGATGAGACTAGCGGGGGCAAAGACACGGAAACTAAATACAATAACCAACAACCGTGAGACGAAAGGGTAGTGATACATATAGGGGCGAGTGCAGGTGTAAACCATGACAGGTGATGAGACGAGTGCAGGTGAAACTAATGTGCAGGAGTGCAGATGACACGAGTGCAGGTGGTCATAATGTTCTGGGGGATTGGAAACGCGTGAGAAACTCGAGGAAGGGAGATTGCCTACGAGCATGCAAGCGAGTAGGAGCAAAGTGGGCGTGAGGGCTTGAGCGAGCAAAAAGAGCGTGCGAGCTCGAGGGGGCGGAACGAGCGTGGGAGCTCGAGGGGGCGGAGTGAGGGAGCGGGGTTCGTGACACTTGTTTATAGTCTAAAGAAGTGAAAAAAATCTTCCATTGCTGAAGAAGTAATCCCAAGTATTTAGATTACATTAATGACCTTGAGTAATCTAATGGAATGCGTTACAAATTACATTTTACAGTATGTATTCAGTAATACTTTTTAAAAGTAACCTTCCCAACCCTAAAAGCAACACAATTCAACTAACAGATATTCAGAAATGCCCGTTAGTCATTAGAGCATTGGCTCAGACAGACAAATACTTAACTAGTTACTAAATCCCACAAATGTACGGCTCAATGACCACATAATCAAATCAGTGCCAATGTGACCCAGTTTGGACAAAAAGTTCACTTCATGATCAGAACAAAGATTAAGTTTAGAAGAGGGACGTTATTTGGAAACTATTCGTACCCAACACCAAAGCACAGCCACACAAAACCTGGTAAATGGTTTGCTTTTGGAGGAAGCCAAAACGGTTGCCAACAGTTAGAATTGGTGGGGAATCTGTAATGCCATGAGCTCATCTTGAAATAGGAATTTGGTCCAACGATTGCACGAATTGGGGACATGAGGCCCATTGACAACATGAGGAGCAAACACTTATTCCTAATGATATTCACCAATCTCAGGATGATAAAGCCCCATTATAGAGCTGCTGAACGAGTTCGAAAAGGGCTTTATGATCACAAGTCAACCGGCCAGTGACTCTAAAAACACATCAGGCTAGAGCGCTTTTCTTGCGTTTCAAAAAGCAGTTGAAGGACTTCTAAAGGCAAAGGATGCCCTTTCTTTCTTGTTGGGTCATGGAAATTAAGGTACAATATGTATTTATTTTCTGTCCACCTCCAGAACATCAATGTTTCTACAGAAATGATCTTCAAAGCACTTTATTGTTACTATAGCAGTGTGGAAGAACAAATCAAGTGATGTTTCTTGTACCAAACACCTCTTCTCAGCTGGTTTTGCTCCAGGATTTTATGTTGGACATCAAGTAGACACAACAACGTACCAAACCCATATTTAATGTAGTCTGGCTCATGTTTTCTTTTGCATAGTTTTGTTTATGGTTTTCAAGGATGAGGGCGATTTGGCTAGCTCTTCGTCAAAATATTGTGGAGCTTTACTGGACCTGATTGGCCTTTACTGTCAACAACAAAAGATATGGGAACCCGTTTCCTCCTTCATTTTAAAACTGGCAGAACATGGTGCTAGCAACTCCAAGGTCATGGGTTCAATTTCTAGCAGATGTATCTTGAACAGATGTATCATTAAATGTACTTTAAGATAAAAATGCGTGGCTAATGCATGATGTTTAACCCTTTAAGATCTGACGTGGTTATTAAAGATTTCCTGTTTCAGTTGCATACCCAAAATGAAAGGCTTAAAACTCGACAAAAAACAAACCAAGGAGGGTCAAGTGTTTGGGATCATTAGATCATTAGCCAACCATTCATTAGCCAACGATTTTTATATGCATTTTGAATATGTGCATAAAAAATCCTAATTGGAAACGCTCGATATGCGAATAAACTCGTAAATTTGTATAAAATGTAACACGCTAGGAGGAGGTGGATTTTCGAGAGTTTCACGTTAGTTAAAATGCGCATTAAAGTGATGGAAACGGCTTATTCGTGTGAACGATGACACGTCACGACCATTTGCACGGACCACTTACACCGAAGGTCTCGCCAACAACTCGGTAATCGGCACAGGTTGTGAGCTTGTAAAGCGCAATGACATTTGCCCTCGTCGGATGGTACAGGTGAGCAAGAGCTTGACGTGACTGGCTCAACGAAAGGCCCGACCATGGCACAAATTCCTCAAACGTATCCCTGGTAAGTCAAAGTGCGGATCACCCACAGATCGTTGTTAAAGTGGGTCATCCTCACAATCCACCAGGACTGTTTTGAGCACGGGCGCTCCCGGGTATATGGAGGCTGTCAGCGAATGGGAATAACCATTTGAGTCCTCATTATGTGAGCTATTGCACTTATTCTGGAACATCTCCTGGAAGCATTTAATAACATAATGTAAAATTGCTTTATTACAGCAGATGCAAGAAGTCATTCAGCTGTTGGTCTCCCTCAATATAATGTGCATTTACAGTTCAGGGAAACGTGCGATATTTCACATTTTCTTTAATCTAATTTTCACATTATAAATGTGCATTAGAAATATGAAACATTTTGATGGAAACCCAGCTATTGTAAAGAACATTTTTCAAATTGTTTAATGTTATAGATTATGAGACATTCTGAGACTCTCAGCCTAATAAACTGCTGAAAAAATAATTGAGCCAAATATTAACTTTTTGCTTTTTTGACATTATATATATATATATATATATATATATATATATATATATATATATAATGTGTGTGTGTGTGTGTGTGTGTGTGTGTGTGTGTGTGTGTGTGTGTGTGTGTGTAAATAAGGCAGCTCCGAAGAATTGTTTTTGTTTTGTTCTCAATCATGTCGACTGTATCTGAGATAAATGTTGTGTTGATACGACAAAGCAATCAAAAGTTCCAACATTACAAATATAATTGATCATAGTGTCCAAAAACATCTCCAAACAAATAAAAGATAATAATTGTACATAAGAACTAATTACACATGCAAACACAACAATGACTAAAGGTTTGCATAGCATGCACACATGATTTTAGTCATGAGATTTCACAGAATGAGTTTCATTCTGTGTCATTTGAGTCATCATTGAGTCTGTGTCGTGTATTTGGCGCCATCTCCTGGTGGTCATATGTAACATTGTGCTTCATGTGGATTATCTAATGATCTATACATCTGATTATCTTGTGTGTGGACTCGATTGAAAGATAATCTCAGACTCTAAATAATCATATTTAATATTTCGTAAAGTTATAAGCGAAAATGCGGCTTATAAGCAACACCAGCATAATTGTCAAAGACATATATTTAGCTGTTACTCACTATATTTTTGTCTGTGAGTAAAACAAATATTCTGGTTGTATTTTACTCTTTGAGAGCTTTCCAAAAACATATGACACATGAATATTTGATGAGTTTTATGTTTTTACTGATTGTAATAATTTGTACAGAATTATTATAATATTATTATTTTTATTTTTAATAAATTATCAAAATGTAACACTTCTGATTTATCTGCAGATTTTAAAGCACTTGTTCATTTTTTATCATAATATCTACATGCATTATAAAGTAGAGCTTCTAAACTTTCATGCAAAACCTGTTTTGTGTTGGTAAAAGTCTGTCGTTATTAATATTTTAAAGATAATTTTTTGGAGTTATTCTTGCCTGCTGTCCGTGAACCACTTATAAATGTAGATATAAACATAGTGGGTAATTAAAGCTTATCATCACCATTATCAGGAACCGTTGATTCCTTTCCATCTGCTGGGGCGAGGTCATCTGCCGCAGACTCTGGATATGAGATAAAGGTCAATTAGCAACACAGACGTGTCATATTTATTGTGGGCACAAAAACTGCAAAGTTCCTCAGATGGTGTGCCAGGTGATTATTTTGACCATGGAAAAGTTTCGCTTAAATATGTTGTGAGACTGCTGTTAAGAGAGATCGTAAAATAAACCTGACATGATAGCTGTAAAATCTTGCAATCTCTAATTTTATTGCTGTGGCACAAGAGGAAGTTGTTACCATGTTTGCCACCAGACCTAGGTGTGTCACGGCACAAGTACGGCAGTTATACGGCGGCATATGACATGAGGTAAACTTACCAGCATTCTCAGCGTCTTCAACAGCATCTTCTGCAGGAAACAACAAATATTTTACATTGAGAATCTCAGAACTAACATCCCAAATATTTGGCAGACATCATTCTAAAGTTATTGTGTTGTTACGGTTCATAAACACTACCAGTCAAACGTAAGGACACAATTTATTTCTCATGATCTTACTTTTTTTTTTACCTGAAAGCTTTTCCTGAAATTACAAAAGACAAAAATAAATTGTGCCCATGTACAAAGCTAAAATTCTCAGGTTTTTTTATTATTAGATGAGTTGGAGCCGATAGCTGGGATGCACCGATGTATTGGCTGTCAATATTTATCAACTGTTCCTTTGAATTTGGAGTAAATAAATGTTTGTTCATATTGATTTGACTGGCAATTAGCAGATATGAACATATTCTGAAATAAATGGCTGAACTTGATTTAATCGTTCCACACGTTTGAAAATAGTTTTCTTAACCATTTAAGCTCTGAAGGTGTTTTTAAAGATTTCCTGTTTCAGTGGCATAAAAACAAGGAGGGTCACGTGTTTGGTATCATTGTAAAGAAAACATTTAAAAACTTTTATTGATATAAAATATTTTTCTTATTTTCTGATTTGACATTATATATCTCTGGGTGTAAATAAGGCGGTTCCGAAAAACTGCTTTTGTTTTGTTCTCAATCATGTCGACTGTATCTGAGAGAAAGTTTGTGTTGATACGACAAATCAATCAAAAGTTCCAACATTACAAATATAATTGATCATAGTGTCCAAAAACATCTCCAAACAAATAAAAGATAATAATTGTACATAAGAACTAATTACACATGCAAACACAACAATGACTAAAGGTTTGCATAGCATGCACACATGATTTTACTCATGAGATTTCACAGAGTGAGTTTCATTCTGTGTCATTTGAGTCATCATTGAGTCTGTGTCGTGTATTTGGCGCCATCTCCTGGTGGTCATATGTAACATTGTGCTTCATGTGGATTATCTAATGATCTATACATCTGATTATCTTGTGTGTGGACTCGATTGAAAGATAATCACAGACTCTAAATAATCATATGTGAGATTTTATGTTCTGATTATATTTTCTGAATTTATAAGTGAAAATGCGGCATATAAGCAACACCAACATAATTGTCAAAGACATATATTTAGCTGTTATTCACTATATTTTTGTTTGTGAGTAAAACAAATATTCTGGTTGTATTTTACTCTTTAAGATCTTTCCAACAACATATGACACATGAATATCTGATCAGTTTGATGTTGTTACTGATTGCAATAATATGTAAAGTGCACTTTTGTTTTAATTAATGATCAAACGGAACATTTCTGATTTATCTGCACATTTCAAAGCACTTGTTCAGTTTTGGTCATAATATCTACATGCATTGTAAAATAGAACTTCTAAACTGTCAAACGAAACCTGTTTAGTGTTGCTCAATTATTAATAATTTGATGATAATTTTTTTTTTATGCGGGCCCATTCAAGCTTAAAGGGTTAATTTAAAATGACTATGTAATCAAAAACAAAATTAGATAGACTAACTTGTGAAAGTGAATGTTAGCATGATAAATACATGCTGGTTCAGAGTAGTTTAGTAGTTTACAGGAATTGTTTATTGAAGCGAGCAATCAATATGTATCTGATATTTATGGGCCAATTACTGACCAAGTTAAAACCATCAGCATATCAGTTATAAGCAAGAAAAACGCTGATATGAAAAATCAATGGTTTATTTATAATTCATTAGTGACACACTTTGGAGAAACTGTGAATTTAAAAGCACAATCCAGAAATAATAAAGTCAAATAGTTGGCACTGCTAAGAACACGTAATATTTAACTTTTATTCTTTCTCGTTTTCGTAATGGGGAGATCATAAACGGATGTGACAGTTTTGAAAACAGCACTTAACTACAGCATACAGGCTACATGATGAGACCATCGAAAACCATCGAAAACACTTTGAAACCAGCAGACTTTGACTTCTGAGACATCAGTATGATATCCACGAATGCTGCACGATTGATTGAATTAAGATTGAAATCACAAAATGGCCTTGTGCGATTACTAAACCTTAAAGACTGAGTTTTAAACGGCAGAAACGTTCAGTGATCAACTGTCCAGCACACATGCGAACTCCCTCAATCCTAAAATGTGTTGATATTAATAATACAGAGTGAATATACAGTAAGTCTGACCAAACGTTTGACTGATAGTGTGCATATTTATTTTATAGTCTGGTATTGAAGAGAAACAGCTTGAAATCATCTACGATTTGATTTCTCTCGAACAAATTCAACTTCTGTTTTTATGCAAATGTCGTGGTGTGTGTAGTGCGCCGGTGGTGTTGTATTATGAGTTAATATACTCAATGGACACCGCACAGACAGCAAGTCTTTTTTACGCTTTTAAGTCCTAAATTATGCAACACATTTCCTTGAAGTGTGTCGTATTTTTCGGTGGCGTTCAAATAAGCCTAGGCCATCTTTTTAAAGGAAAATCCTTCTTTTATGTTTAATATAAATGATAATGACTATACAACATGCCCACAGGATTTCTATAGCTCTGCGTCTCCAGAGCTGCTCTTTTATTTGATGCTGTCAGTTGTTGTCGAATTGAAGGGACACAAAAGAAGTTTACTCTATGTGAGCCACAGCTGAGAGAAAGAGAGGAAGTTGGCCACACACCTGCCCAAACACACACACACACACACACACACAGGAGCCGAAACAAAGAGCGTCTCTTTGCACACTCCCTCCAAAAAAAGGGAAAAAAACCCAAGGCCGTAGTATTGCTGTCTCACTCGCACATGGACGGAGAGAGAGAGACATGCAAAGTCCCCAGGGTGCATCCAAAGCATCCCTTTCGTAACTCAAACGTGTTGCCTCCGTAGGGTGCGGTCTACATCTGGGACTGCACGCCAATGCTCATTTCACAACAGTATAGCTAAATGCACGTCTCTCGCACACATCTGGATTAAAAGTCTTTTCATTTTAAAAGAAAGATAAAGCATATGTGTAATAACCACAAACAGTCTGATATTACATTAGTGATCAATCGTTATTGGATATTCAGAGACAGATTCTTAAAAATGCACATTTGGTGCACCCAAACCAACATATGGTTATTAATGGTAATAAGACATTTAAAAGAAATGTAAATGATTATAAATGAAGTCATTGAGAATCTGAGCAGAGCGTGCTGCTAGTCAAGAACAGAATGTACAAAGAGAGTCAATGAAGTGGGCTGTGTTGGCATAGGTGGGCAAGACTTCACCACTTTAACATGTTTGAAAACTCACATTTCTCTGTGGATCTTGATTTGGTGACTAAAACAGATTCATGTTAATAGCAATCAATGGAATGATGAATAGTTCTTTTGTGCATTTCAAGCATGTGGTCATTAGAGAACACAGACTCATCAAGAAACAAAAGACGTGTATGTTCATAATTCTTCCATTGTGTTATTTAGATATTTATTCACACAGTTGTTTTAAAACGTAGAGTATTTTTAACACTATATATTTATGTGTGGTATCACAAAAAAAAAGACTTTTCTATTTATTGGCTATTAATGATTTATTTCTGTATTAATTTTACAGAAAGCTTACCTTGCATCCTCACTCCAGTGACGATTAAACTTCCCAAACAGAAAATCCACAAGTATGACATCATTGTGGGTTGAATTAAACTAAGCTAATGCGGTCCCCAAGAAAAGAAATACTTTAAAATTCTATAGTTAGGTTTTTTATGGATTTATCAATGAGCTACAACGTGTTCGCACGCATGCATAAAGTTGGTGTGCAACTTTCACACAACCTTTTGTTGAACAAACTTTAATGGGTGTGCCAGCTCCGGCTTTACTGCCCACCCACCCACATGTGCGAGTGACTCGCATGGGATCCAATTGCATCTCTCTCTCTCTCTCTCTGTTTCTCTGACTCTGTCTCTCTCTCTCTCTCTCTCTCTCTGTTTCTCTCACTCAATCTATCTCTCTCTCTCTCTCTCGCTCTCTCTCTGTTTCTCTCACTCAATCTATCTCTCTCTCTCTCGCTCTGTGTCTCTCTCTCTCTCTCTCTGTGTCTCTCTCTCGCTCTCTCTTTGTGTCTCTCACTCAATCTATCTCTCTCTCTCTCTCTCGCTCTGTGTCTCTCTCTTGCTCTCTCTCTCTCTCTTTCTGTTTCTCTCACTCACTCTGTCTCTCTCGCTCTTTCTCTCTGTCTCTCTCACTCTGTCTCTCTCTCTTGCTCTCTCTCTGTTTCTCTCACTCACTCTATCACTCTCTCTCTCTTGCTCTGTGTCTCTCACTCTGTCTCTCACTCTCACTCTGTCTCTCTCGCTCTGTCTCTCTCTCTCTGACTCTGTCTCTCTCTCTCTCTCTCTCTCTGACTCTGTGTCTCTCTCTCTCTCTCTCTGACTCTGTCTCTCTCTCTCTCTCTCTCTGACACTGTCTCTCTCTCTCGCTCTCACTCTCTCTCTTTTTACACGAGGGGCCCCTCATGACATTAGACGATTGTGAAGAACAACAACAAGTTAAGTGTGTTGCATGCACGATGCATTACAGATTATCTCTATTATTTCTTCTTTAACTAAAGAAATGTTTTTTTAAATTCACAGAGGGGGTTCTTGACCTCCACGAAAGAGTCAAACATGCCCGGAAAGCCCTTTGCCCTCTGCTGACCCTCCGACTGCGCTCAAGTACTCTATTATGGCTTTGTCTTGAAACTGAGCTGCCTACTTACTTTTCTGAGTTCCTTTGATAATTTTCTTTAAAATAAATGCTGTCTCGGTATGCATGTGCTTGAAGCGCTCCATGTAGTCGTTTCGTTCCCTGCTGACTGACTAGTCTTGGGTTTCCCCCCTCAGCGTAAGGAAAGGTGCTAACGTGAACTTGAGCCACCCAGCGGGTAAAAACAGAAAGCGTCGGAGTTCAAGAGTGAATTACATGTTTTATGTTTTTATTTAAAAAAGTACTTTTTATAAATACTTGACTAATTTATTTGCTTATCCACAATTTAAACTTTTTATAATTTTGTATTATAATAATTTTTCCACAACAAGAATACAACAGGTTGTAAATCCATAACATATATATAGACATAAATCAATCAATGCATATAAATACGAAAGGACTATAATAATAACTCAATGTAATAATTCAAATAACCTTGACTTGAAATTAATAATTAATAACAAACATTTCAGTCATTACATAAACACAATTAAAATAATAACACAAAATATATACTTTAGCAACACAACTCAAATGCAACACTGCTGCTTCTATATTATTGTAGTATGTTGATTTATAAATTAAAATAAAGAAAAATCTTTCAACCCTCTCCTACCCTCATGTGACTGCGGTCTCTGACGCTTTCAACCTGTCAATCATTTTACATGTTCTCATAGTGTTGTAGCAACAGTGAATTATTGAGGCTTAATGCCATTTTTATGCCATGTTGTTCATAACCGTTGCCAGATGAGGGCGCTATTTTGCATACCATTTTCATGTTACACTACTCATGTTGGTCTCAATAAAGCTTGTTTGGTATCTTTGGAGGGCGTGGTTTAGGATCGAGGGGTGTGGCTAATTAAATTGCTCAGTCTTGTGGAAGTAGAACACTGAAATCACTTACAGCACTATATATATATATATAATGTTATTTTACTGGATTCTGGTATCCTATATCATTATTTTTAGGCAGGCTTGGGAGGGTTACTTTTAAAATGTATTCCACTAAAGATTACAAAATACATGCTGTAAAATGTAATTTGTAATCTATTCCGTTAGATTAAGGTCAGTAATGTAATCTAAATACTTTGGATTACTTCTTCCACACTGGTAGATTTTTTTCACTTGTTTTGACTATAAAAACTCAGTAAGACAAAATACACATGTTAAAAACACATTCTCTGAAAAACCCAAATATCTTATGCATTGTTGTTTCTAAAACAAGATCAATCAAACTGATCATGTTTTAAGGGTTTTTAGACGTTTTTACAGAAAAACAATACAAAAATGATTATCAAGTATATGATTTTTGTTCTAATATCAAAGGTGTTACTAGAGAAATACAGATATGATCTAACATATATTTTCTTGATAACACAATATGATCGTTCCTGATTACATGTGCATGTAGAATGGCTAGAAATAGCATTTTAGCTTAGCGTAAAATGAAATCACATTTCACAAGGTTCACATTTACACAAGGTTTACTCCTCTGTCTGCTTGTATGCATGTAACACATCATAAGGAACATTTTAGTGCTCTTTAAACACTCTTTGGATCGCATCATTTATATGGATACATGTTTTCCAACTGAATAGACTAAATATTCAATGGAATAAATGACAATAAAAGATTTGGGAACAAAAGGGTTTGTCTGATTTTGCCATTTTTGAGCATATGTAATGTTTAACAAAATGACATTAAGAAAATATCAAAGTTTTGTTAATTTCTTTTTCTTAAAGATAACTCATTGAAATACTATCAAAATGTGCTTGAGCAGCGCACTGTTGTTAATGATCCTCGGGTGAACGCGATTGTTTGAGCAACGCTTGCGAGCGACGGAAACAAAATATACAGCGCTTGTGTAAAATGTTGCATAGTGAGAATGTCTTCAAAAATAACAACATAAATAGTTTTCATTTATCATTTATTGTCATACAAAGTCCAGTAAACATAAAAAAAGCTAAATCAATATTTGGTGTGACCACCTTTGCCTTTAAAACAGCCCCAATTCTCCAAGTTACACCTGCACACAGTTTCTCTTGGTTGTCGGCAGATCGGATGTTCCAAGCGTCTTGGAGAATTCTGCACAGTTCTTCTATTTGTGCTGTCTCAATCGCTTCTGTCTCTTTATATAATCTCAGACTGACCCGATGTTCAGTGGGGGTCACTGTGGGGGTCATGACATCTGTTGCAGGGCTCCCTGTTCTTCTATTCTAATCTTTTCTATTTGCAAAAGTCATGTTAGGGAGTCTCCTATTTACACACTACAGCTGAAGATGTTAATAACCATCTATGCTTTTGTGAAACATCTGACGTGCCTAAGACTTTTGCACAGTACTTCGATGTTGTTTAGTAGTCTTATAAATTGATGTTTGGCTAAATGTGGCACCAAAGACTATTTGGTTTGCACGAGATGAACCGTAACTTCATCTTTATCTCAAATGCACCGCAAAAACATTTTTTTTATGTTTTTATATTTATCATGTAGGAATACTGATCAACACTGATATATTACAGATACAAATACATAAGCAAATAATAGCCTATAAATGATGTTGTTTTGAGGTCTCCCCTTCACACAGAGCTTCATTGGACAATTCCATCTGATGAAGTTGAAAAAGCCGAAGCAACCTGTTCCACATCAGACTGCACATCTGCTCTCATCTGAACAGCATCAGGACAAGCCGCCTCTCTGTGCGGCATTACCGTTAGGATGCGACTTTAGCACGAAGGACGGGAATGCATGGGGATCATTTGCTGGGCATTTCAGTTCAGAAGATTATAAACCAAAGGTCCGATCGGATGGTTCACGCATCCATGCGCCTCTGTGTACTGTTGCGGATTGAGCGCTGCTGGCGGCTGAAATGCAGTCTCTTATATCGCCTGTGACTAAGGTTATCCTTGTTGCACTGTTTATTTTTGCGATTTTACTCATCCTCTATGTAATACTGTGGTATATATGCAGAGACGTGGATTGTGATCATGGCATTTGATTTTGGGGATTGTCGATCAGCGGAACGGAATCAGGGTGACCCTGGTAAGTCCACCGGAGTGCCCTTAATTGACATGCTAAATTCATTGTGAAATAACAGGATGGAAATGATTATTTTGTAAACGAAGCATCCTTTGGTCCCATTATAGCTATTTTTTTTTAGGACAATTGAACGTGAGGTGATTGTCTCTCTGTAATGACTCCACAGCTCATCAATGGATCATCATCTTTTATCGATTACGAATCAAACGACATGCCACTTAATATGCGCGACCGAACGGGTAATTACCGGGAAAAACGTGTGAGTGGGAATTGTCGGGATTAGTTTGGCACTATCCCAGAGGACGATTTTAGACTCACATAATGTAAGTTTGTGGTTATAAATATAGAGAACATATAAAGAATGTTCCTAGAAGGTTAGAAATCGCTTCCCAACAAACCCAAACGCGATACGGGAATGTTGCGTGTTTGCAGGGGCACAAGGCTAAGATCACCACAGCATAAAGGGAAAAGAATTGGCAAAATGCAGTTCTAAAGCTATCGAATCACATTTGCCGATTGTTGAATAAAGCAGATTATGCTGTCGGAAAGCATTGCGATAAACACATAACCACACTTAAACAATTGTCGGACGGGTTTCCCGCGGAAAGGTTGCGCAAAATAAATACAATACTTCAGGTTGCAAGATCGGTGTTAGTATGAAGTAGTTCGTGCAATGGCTCTGCGTTTACTTAACTTACAACACCGTGCACTAAGAGCTTTGTGTAGCTACTACTTGATTCATTTACTTTAGGAACGTCCACAGTCATGCGCATTGACATCAGAATGCTTAACGTGCAATTGGCTATTTTGGGTTTTCTAAAGGCATTATATATTGATTTCTCACACTTTGTGAGAACTAAACGTCCTTTGCATTTGAGGGACACTGGACCCCAGTTTCTTTGAACTTGTGAAAATCATTTTATTCATTTAACTCTGGGACTTAAGACAGCGTGACAGATTTCTCTGATCTCATTTAGGTATCATGAATAATATTCTTCCCATATAGCTGATATTACCTTCGTGGGGTGGTTTAGTCCTTGGTGCAATCCCTGTTAATCCTTCAATTAATTAACATTTTTACAGGCACTATATGAACCATACATATTGCATGTTCTCTATATGCTCACATTGGATAAAATGGCCATTATGGGTTTGTGAAGGAGAACCCAAGGGCAGATGCAAACTGCCTCCACTGCAGTATATTTCAGGAGCACAGTGTTGCACTCATTGCAGAAGGGGTTCAAACATGCAGCTCTGAGCAATTAGCCATTTCATTAGCTTTAATTAGCACGGTCAGTTATGCATTTTTACCCATCACGATGCACAATAGGAAAAATGTGGAAAAGTTGGGCCAATTCATTCATGGCGATGACAAATCAAGTTTTTGAGCAATATTTGTGCTGCAAACATATTAAGATGCACATTTATGCATTTGTTTGATGCCTCTATAAGGGACAATGCATCCAAATTATACTAGCACATGCATTCCCCGGGGCATTCCTGGGAAATCGAACCCATGATAATCTTTGCCGTTGCTAGCATCATCTGAGTTACTGAGCATACCAAATGCAGCAAAAAAACAACAACAGAACAGATCTCGGTTGTGTAACGGTTAGAGCGATAGTCCATTTTGTCATCATTTACTCACCCCTATGTCATTCCAAACCCGCATTACAATGCAGTCGAGCACAAAAAGAGATGTTCTGCAGAGTCTTGTGTCCTCAGTCACCATTCACTTTCATTGTATGTCAAAAAGATGCCATGAAAGTAAATGGTGCCATTCTGAATCTCCTGTTGTGTTCCACAGAAGAAAGTAAGGGGAAGTAAACGATTCCAGAATTGTACTTTTGGATGAACTATTCCTTTAATTTCATTGTCAATCCAGTGAAGGCTGGAATAGAGACAGACAGGGAAGTGTCACAGTGAAAGACAAATCAAACCAAACACCTCTGTTAGTCCACTGCGCCACATCCTGTCTATCTGTCACTCAACAGGTTTTGAATGTCATAGAGTCTGTCAGGGAATTCCCTTGGGTCAGAATTCCCTTAGACCTTAACAGAAGGACATGGGCATCAGAACCGAGCACTTCATGGCGCTCATATATTTGAAAGTAGTACAGCGTGGGAATTGACTGAATAGTAATGACTACTAGCCGCTTTGAGTCATTGCGATCAAACTGATGTCCCTCACAAGCAATCAATAGGTCCGAACTTAATATGGTGATAGGTGTTTTCAAAAACACACTTCTGAAAGTTTAAAACCTTTACTAATAAATAGTTTCATAGCACTGCTTTGGCATGCATATCAAACTGTTTAATGGTGCGTTCACATACAATGCGAAGCGAGTGTTTCACGTGGCGTGATTACATACAAAGTCAATGCAAAAATGCGAATAGACGCGAATTTGCACCGGGCGGCGTGAATGGAGAGAATGACGCGACTTGAGCATGCGAAATTGCTTCATTTGCGTTATCGCGAAATTCGGCTAACGCGTTGTCGTGAAAGCCTATCAGCATTGAGATTGTCCAGATGTCACTGATATAGTAGCAGAAGAAATCTGGAAAAATGGATGAAAACATTGTTGTATCGGTGTTTGGGCACCCGGAATTGTCTGACACAACGTCATACATGTACAGAGACCGGACGAATAAAGACGTCGCTTGGAGGAAAGTGAGCGAGGAAGTTGCTCGTGAAAATATGCGCGACTACTTGATTCCAGCTATTGGTTGAACTTTACTATGAACCAAGTCGTAGAAGCCGCTCCTCCTGTCCTTTTCCGGAAGAGAAGCGGGAATACTCGCGGACTCGCAGGCTCGCGCGATGCGAGGCCACAATTTTCTGCAGGTGATGTCTCTAATATATTAAATCAGTAAATTATTCATTTGAATTAGAGCTTCAAATAGCTTCATTCATGCCACCGCTACATCTAACACTCACACCTAACTAAAAAATAAACACCTGTCACAGGGGCAGATCTACCGGAGTGGCATAGGGTGGCAAATGCCACCCTAAAAGAATACCTTGCCACCCCTGCTGCCACCACAGTTGGCAGCAAAGAATTAAAAGTTATGGCCAATTTGACAATTTATGAGCGCGAATCTCCAATGTCCGACTGCACTGAATGCAGCACGAGATGACGCCAGAGCGGCAAGAGACTTAATGCCTTTCCGGTGATAATGCCCTCACTTCAGTCATACTTCTATCTCCTATTAAGTGAGATCACATTGTATGGTCACTTATTCCTAATATGAACTTTCACATGAAACCTCAAATGCAAGACATTGATTGCATGAGATTAAGTTTGTCTGTATGAGTTTGTAAATGGCAGCCTGTGCCCTTTTGTAGTGTGTACATACTATTACTCATCAAACTGTGATAAACGTGATTAAATTAAGTATATATAAGTCTGCCATATGTTGCCACCCCTCAAAAATTTCTGAACCCCTCTCGCCACCCCATAAATATTTTTCTAGATCCGCCCCTGCCCTGTCTGTCATAATGTAACACGGCATAATTAACATTAAACAGAACTTAAAACAGAACTATAACCCAAATAACTTTTAAATGTTAATTAATAACATCCCCAAATCATGCACAGATGTACCTCATTAATTATGCAATAACAACAGCCAATAGCAAGTCCTCAAGCATAAACAACAACAGACGTTAAAGTATATTCCCGGTAAGGACTATAATTCAGCATTTGATATTCATTTAAAAAGGTAAACGTGTCATTATTCCTCTTGCACCAAGAAAAGTGAAAATATGCAGACGTCTGATCGGTCCATCGAACCGGTTTTCCACATTACAGAACATGAATAAAACAAGCTAGAGATGAATGAAAGTGGATGAGGGCGCACTGATTGTTGTCACTAATACCTCTTGGCGGTATCCGTGTAAATTCTTGCCCTGGATTGACAAGAAATGTTGTGTTTGGTCTTGTGGGGGAGGAGGAATCAGAGATAAGGAACTCCTGGAAACGTAATAGAGTGGCAATCATAGAAAGTGGGCCGGGAAGTGTTCTCTCGAGAGGAATTTGAAGCAGTCCACAATTCCTCATCCTGCAGAAACCACCAAACGCTCACTTTCAGCTGTCAGACGGATTTCTTCCACCCAAGCTGCTGTGTGACACAGGAGATATAATGAAGTCAGACATGGAAACGGCAAAGAAAAGGGTTTATAAATAGGCATATGAGTCAACTGTTACGTAAAGTTTCGTTTTTAACTGACTGTTTGCGGAAATTAATGCAATCCAGATTTGAATTGGAATTGGACGTTTCAATCTGTGCTTTTATAAAGGTAACAAATATATAGTTAGAGTGATTGACCAATTAACATTCACACAACGACAGCAAGACATCGGAAAATGATTTTTACGTGGCTCATTGTGTGTATTGCAGCAACGTATAGAGGAGCACAAACAACAACTATTATTGACTTTCACACAAATCACGAGTAAAACGGCAGATTATCAGTTCATAAACACTTACCGTTCGCCCTGTTCCTCACAGAATGATATCTTATAACATCTAAACATTTTTACTATAGCGTATGACTTATTTTAATGCTTATCTGAATTTACAAGCTTGTTCGAGTGTGATTAAATTGTGCCGTAGCTCGACTGATCGAGTGTTGCACTCAGGGCTGGATTGGTAATCTGGCTGTGGAGCGGAGGGGGGCGGGGCCGCATGCCCGGACCCCAATCGGCCTGATGGGGTGCGTGAGGGATAAAGGCGGCCGGTGAGGACGGTTCGAGAGAGAGAGAATTATGGGCATGTCCGTCATGTGTGTGTTTATGTTTGTGTATTTTGGTTTAAGTTTTCATGAAATTATTATTTATATTATATTGATTATACAAGCCGGTTCTCGCCTCCTCCTTGCCTATCTTAACCCCCTTACACTGGCATAGCGGGCATTTTCCCAGTGGGCTGACGCACTTTGGGGGCGATCAGGTGTGGACTGACCATCAGGAGAACCGGGCCGGCGGCGAAACGGGGCGAATGGGCCGTGATAAGCCCCTAACTCCCCGGTCTTCCCAGTCCACCTCTAGTCACCCATGAAAAGTCCACCCATGTACAGGAGCGGGATACGGGTCCTAAAGAGCACACGGGTCCACACGTGAGCCCAGTGTCATAGAAACTACACAAAATGACCATAATTGTGTTTTTCATCTCACATTTGCTTTTTCTGACATTGGCTGAATTTCCCGAAGCACTAAGTAGAACATTAGTAGCACTTCTCTACGCTGCGTTTCCCAAAAGCATTGTTATCCAAATAGTACGTAAATTAACGAGAGCTTTGAACCGCACTTTAGTCCATTAAGTGCTACTTTAAACTTCATTAGAGGCAAAGTGACATTTAATCAATTATATTAATATATTTGCATTGCACACTGATTCAGTGGATAAAAAGCATTGAAATCAGTAGGCAGTCTCCGCAGTCTGCGCATGCAACGTGATTGGTCTAAATCAGGTCTTCATTTACATGACACATAATAATACAGTATAATGTTTTATTTGCCTTCTTTGAGAATCAGAACTATGATAGTGATAGAAAGATTTGTTCCTATTAAACAGATTTCTTAACAAGACATTTTGAGTAAAGTGACCCTGCAATTTAAAACCTATTTAAATAGGACAAAATAAATAAAGAAAATATGAATGTACAATGAGAGATTCTCTCTCTCTCTCTCTCTCTCTCTCTCTCTCTCTCTCTCTCTCTTCTTCACCTTCTTGACTTCTTCCTTCCTCCAATGGCAGGTTCAAATAGTCCTATAGTCTGTTTACATGGCAGTCACAAATTGCCTGTATTCATAATGGCAGTAAGGCTACAAGTAGTCTAAACAGTGTCTCAATCTGTAACCAGATGATCTAATAATATATAGATAAGTCTCTGATGAGTAGCTCACTACTGACGTCCATCACTTTAATCCTGTTCTGTGCATCTGTTCAGAAACAAAACTTTAGGAGACGTGAAAGCCCCTCATTATGATGTACATTCACGTTACATGCATTTCATGCATCACTTTCTTTAATCTCTATAAGCTGAGTATCAATGCATCTGAAGCCTGTCTCACCAAAGCCATAATTATTTCATGCATTTCGGCGCCTCGACAAGGATACAAAAAACTCACATTATTTTCATGTTAAAAGACAAACTCGTGGACATACTGGCCAACGTTTCAGCACCTTTGGACCGGACAGCTCCTTTATGAAGCACTTAAGTTCTACTTTATAACCAGTGATCGATCTGCTGGTTTGGGATCAAGCGTTACTCAATCGTAAAATAACGTGCAACGTTAGTTAAGAGCTTAAAACCTTAAGTTGCAATGCAATCAGGAAACCCAGCCACTATCAGTTAGGTTTAGGGTATGGAGGTCGGTTTTGTTCATTTAAAACTAGATAGAGCATTAACCTTGCCATTAGCAAGGGGTGTTCATACAAGCCAGAACAGCCACTGGGACCCAAAAAAAGGAAAAGGGGTGGAATTAAACTCTGGTTCAGACCAAGCAATCAAACCGACCGAATCATGGTGAAATTTGACTAGAAAAAAACATCAGTTTCATTTCAATCCATCTGTGACAGTATAGTTAAATATAGGACAGGTTATTTAAAATGAGGTGTGCTTTGAAAGCTAAAAAGACAGCTCCCTATTTAACCCTCTGATAAAGGCAGCAGATACGTTTCTTCAGCCTCGGGTCCTCATGTTCCAGATTGAACGACAAGGTGACCCGACACTGCCTGTGAATTTCAATCAGCTAAACCTTCCAGCCAAAACGCCCTTAAAATTACCATTTGTTCTAAGTGGTGAAAATGAAAATAGTGTTAACTGAAAGGAATAACATGATTTTCAGCAGCACATTCTAGCGTTCTGCAACAACCAGTACGTGATTGTGTTTTCTCCAGGTCCTATTCAAAGATCCGTCTTCTCACAATTATGTTTCATGTTTCATTTGATGTCATGAGGCAGAGAATGGTTGTACAAATGGAATCATGACAACAATAATTGCTGCAAAGGGGCAAATTTATGGAAGCCATCCATCCATGAATGCCATTAACTGTGAATCATTTGTTTTGCACCAAAGTCATCGCATGGCACAAAACATTTATTATGAAACAGATTGATTCAGTTCCAAATTATAAATGGAAGAGTCGAGTTTCGAAGCCAGTGTACAACGCCACTGTAAACGAACACCCCTTACTGCTGTAAGTGATTCTAGCCGTTCTAGGCATTGATTTAGACCCCTCTTCCCAAAACACAACACCGATACCATTGAAATCAACATAAAGCATGTTCACAGGGTTGTCAAACACAACAGTAGCGAAATAGCGCCCTCATCATGTCTGAATATGGCATTAAGCCACAATAATAGAGCGCAACTGTGCCCGCCCACTTTTGTGCCCGTCTGGGTCTCGAAAGTATTTTCCTATTTCATTAATAATAAAGATCTGTGAGTCATGAATCAACGGACCAACCAGCTCCGAGGCAAATCACAGCATCACAAACTTTTTCCCAATTTTTGGAATGTCCAATTCCCAATGTAGACACTAAGTCCTCATGATGGCGCAGTCATTCACCTCAGTCCGGGTGGCAGAGGACGTATCCCAGCTACCTCCGTGTCTGAGACGTCTACTCGCACATCTTATCACGTGGCTCGCTAGGCGAACCACCGCGGAGGCACAGTCCCAGGGCTGGATTGGTAATCTGTCAAACCGGGCATTTTCCCAGTGGGCCGACGCACTTTGGGGCTGATCAGGTGCGGACTGGCCATCGGGAGAAACGAGCGGGCCCTGCCGAATGGGCCGCGCTAAGCTAAAATGAGCCGCCGCATTATGCAGAATGGACCACAAAACGGTGCAGCAATATGCAGAAAAGAACCCCACTCAACAAGTTTTGGGCCAGTTGCCATGTAAAATCCCAGGCCAGCCCTGCATAGCGCGTGTGGTGGCTTCACACCACCCACCACGCCAACCACGCCCAACTCACCACGCGCAAACCACTTTACAGCAATCACAAGGAGGTTACCCCGTGTGACTCTACCCTCCCTAGCAACCGGGCCAATTTGGTTCCCTAGGTGACCCAGCTGGAGTCACTCCGCACACCCTGGGATTCGAATCGGCGAACTCCAGAGGTGGTAGCCAGCGTCTTTACCACTGAGCTACCCAGGTACAAGATTGTGTACTTAACGTCTTTCATGAGGGAATGACCTACAATCCCATGAAGCTTGCGAATGATGACGTTTAACGCAATTAATCATGTCCCCAGACTGTAATGCCCGTAAGGAATGTTCCTAACATCTGAGCAATTCAAGCTTGTAGTACCACCTGTGTCCTCCAGGGGGCAGTAAGTGAAACTCACTGTATAGGCAACGTGCAGCTCATACAGAGAGCAAACCAACCCTTCAGCAGACAGCACAAGATGAAAACACATTCTTGCGTTCAAAACAGCTTGATGGAGCATAAATACAACCGCAGAGATGAACTGTAGGCCAATGATTGGCTTATGTTCAATAATATGCAAATAAACAATACATTAGATTCTAAAGACACTTAGTATTATTAGTGTATTGCCTTTTTTAATGCTTTACTTGTGTGCCTAAAATAATGAAAAATGCATTTGAATTATCTGTGTTATTATTTGTATTATACATAGATTTTATTTATAGTTATTTAAATATAACTACTATGTAACACAATGTTTTGTTCCTGGGTGTAAGTGTTATTTCCTAATTGCTTATGCCTCAACTGTATAGAGAATGTCTATTATACCCCACAAACTTTGCTTTTGTGACCAGAACTGTGATATTTTGAAATGTACCAATTCCCAATGAGAAAACGGGCGGATTTGTGTCTTTTCGTTCACATAAAGTCCGAATAAAACAATATATTAATCCAAAATGCTTCTTTATCTGTGGTCCGACGAGGACACCGGCTTTGACCTCTGACCTCAGACAGCTTAGGGAAGAAGTCTTAAAGGTACTTGAAGGCTGCCGACTCCTTATCTAGAGCTCTGACAAATTGTTTCATAAGATCCAATTTGATGTGGTATCAGCACCTTCCGGGGGTCCACCAGTGGCTCCCACTTGACGTTGATCCTCCCCACAGAGAAATCGGTCCGCTGTGGCCTGTTCCGTCTGTGGTAGTCGGCTGTCCCAAAGGCAAAGATAGCAGGAAAACTTGGTAAAACCACCTCGGAGGAACGTCACCATTTTGAAGTCTCCTATGACCTCCTAATCGTATTCATCACACTTCACGGCTTCCAGCAAGGTCTTGATGCTGTTGTAATCCTCACTGGGGTGCCCCGAGTGTGCCAGGGGACGAGACGGGCACTTGTTACCATTATGGAGCAGCACGGCTTTAATATTACTTTAGTATAAATACATGTTCATTTGGATTCATATGTTGTTTTTCATAAGCAATTAGGACTAAACACTTACTACCCAGAAACAAAGAATGAATTGTTTCACAGTAATCATTATATATTGAACTATTGTTATTTGAGGGGCTTTCTCAGCAAATAATTATGTATGCGATTAATTGCCAATAATTTGATTAAAACATTTGATCAATTGACAGCCCTACTTATAAAACAAGGTAAAGTAAATTGATCTTGTTTTAAGGATTTATGCAATCCATCTTTGCCAAATTTGAAAGATCTTACTAGAGAATATTAATCGTATCTAATGTAGAATTTTCTTGATAGAAAAATATAATCGTTCCTGATAACAGGTGCGTGAAAAAGGGCTAAAAACAATCAAATCTTCTGTCTGTTCATATGAATGTAACACCTCATAAAGGTGCGTACACACTGCCAGTGACTTTATCGCTGCAGGTCGCCAGTGGCTGGCGGTTAGGTCGCTAGTGGGCGTTCCCACTACTGGTTGCCTAGTAACGTTTATAAATGACATTCACGGATGCCATTCCATTGCTGTTGAC
Source organism: Xyrauchen texanus (assembly GCF_025860055.1). Lineage (NCBI taxonomy): Eukaryota > Metazoa > Chordata > Actinopteri > Cypriniformes > Catostomidae > Xyrauchen > Xyrauchen texanus. Next base: position 38,803,381 of record NC_068289.1, on the reverse strand, counting down.
AGCTAATCAGTTTTCTTGGCGCTAAAAACAAACATTTTGGAGGGAAAAGACTAAATATAAATGAATCAGTACATAAAATGTTTTATATCAAAGATGAATGAGAAACAAGGCGTGCTGTTTGCCAGAGCGGCTGTTTATCTGCGGCGAAAACGCAAATGCCGGTCTGTCAGGGTCCATACAATCCCCGCGATCTCAGATACACCTTTCCACGCAGTATTTTTCTTAAAAATTTCCTTGTACGTGGGAAGAGACATATCATAGAGCACTGGAACATTACTGCAGGAGCTGAGAGAGAGAGAGCAAGAGAGAGAGAGAAGGATCACATGAGCTCTCCCATCTTCTCTCCTATTGGCTGTCGCTTCCGTTAGTCTCTCTTCATTTGAATAAAGTTGAACTTGTCTCAACTTTGTCGCATCGCTGGACACGCCCACATCTAGTCGCCGGAAGTCACCAGCTCTCATTGAAAATGAATGGGATGGAGTCGCTGTCACGCGTGATGTCGCTGGCAGTGTGAACGCACCTTAAGAAAGTGTTTCACCGCTGTTCAAACACTCCTCGGATCGCATCATTTACATGCATGTTTTCCAACAAAGCAGAATACTTTGACAATAATGAAACATATGACAATAAATTCAAAGTAATCTCTTCAGTAATCAGATTAATTTTTGAATGTAACTGTAATCAGAGTAATTTTTGAATGTAACTGTATTCTGATTACATAATTCCGTTACTCCCCAACACTGGATAATGTTGAGGACTGGTTAGGTTTAGGCGTAGGGTCGTGGTTATGTGTGCGAAAATATCAATATAATAGTGTGGTGTAACCAGTGTTGGGTAAGTTACAATAAAGTAATCCACTACAAATTACTAACTACTTCTCTAAAAATATAATCAAATTACTTGATTACTTAAGTGAAATGTAATCACATTACTAATGACTTTGCTTACACGTTACTTTCTAAAATGTTTTTGTTTTTGCGCTATTCAAAATAATTCAAAAATAATGTCTATTTTTTCCTTGTTCGTTGTCGCACACCCTTCAGCTGTCACAGAAATGCAAACAGACGTACATATGAATTAACATTAACACATAATATATTTTTTGTAATATTTGTAATCCAAATAATGTACTTTAAAGTAAATACTTAACTGTAATCTGATTACAATCATTTAAAATGTAAAATAGCACTTTACACTACTTTTTGTGCCTAAAAGTAATTAGATTACATTACATATTTACTTTGTAATCCAATTACACCCAACACTGACCGGATGTAATAATTGTGACTAAATTTGACTAAATGTTTTATATTGTTTATAAGTGGTTAGGTTTAGGAATGGGATTGGTTTAGAAATATAAAATATTTACATAATAGTATAATGTTGACATGAACGTATTCATAAGAATAATAAAACAATGCGGTTAAACACGTGTGATAATATCCAAAGATTGCCAAGCTTTTTAGTTTTTATTGACACGTTTAGCCACTAGACTATGTGTGTTACGGTGATTTTACCACGGATAAGGTGGTTTTAGGCACTTACTTTCTCATCATGCGGGTCAAGGCTTGGCCGGTGAGACCGACAGCCCCTGCAGGTAGATGCCGTAATTACACCATTCAGCGGCCTGTTTCATCACTGAACGGCCTTGAAATGTAGCAGTGTTTTCTGAGGAAATATCTTTTTTTTTTGCAACATATACATTTAAAATATTTCATGACATCATTGTAGATGTTTGACCAGTGCCAGATTGGTTTTAGATGGCTGTAAAGAGATCAATGGAAATGAGGAGGCGAGAACCGGCTTGTCAATATAAATAATAGTTTAATATAAAACTTAAACAAAAGACAAACACACACGACGGACATGTCCGTTAACGATCTCTCTCTCCCGCACAATCCTCTGCAGTCGACCTTTATCCCTCACGGAGGCTTGATTAGCCTAATACGGGACCGGGTGTGTACGATCACGACCGGCCCCGGCCTCTGCCCTGCCACATTCCTCCCTCGTTCTCTCAGGCTGGGGAGCCCCCGGCCTGATGTACACCCCCCCCCTTTCCCTGGGGGAAGGCGTGCTTTAAGCCTAGTCTGCCGGCAGGTCATCCCCATCTACCTGGACGAGGGAGGGGACAAGGGGAGGGAAACAGAAATAATTAAAATGGGGGGGGTACTTCCTGTAACAGTGTAGTACCCCCCCAAAAGACTGTAAAATTTAAAAGAGAGGGAAAAGACCAACGCAGAGCGGCAGTGAGAGAGAAGGGGCGAGAGAGATGAAAAAAACTAAACACTTACTCGCCAGTTCTCCGATACGCCGCAGCTTGTTCCTCAGCCACTCCTCCACCCTCTATCGGACGACAGCCGCGCCTCTCCGGGCGGATCAGAGGCAGTCCTCCAGCCCCTGGCGGACAGAACGCCCCGCCGTGTTCTCGGGGAACAGAAGGGGTCTCCCCCGCCCCTGGCAGCGGTTCTCTCACTCCAGGCGGTCGGCAGTGAGCCCCTCCCCGCTCGCGGTCGGCGGTCTTAAACCCTGCCGTGTTTCAGCGGCCGGTAGGGGACTCCTGCGCCCCGGGCAGTGGCCCTGACCGCTCCAGGCGGTCAGTTAGGAGCCCCTTCTCCCCTCGCGGTCGGCGGCCATCGTCCTCTTTCAGGCGGCTGGGCTCCTCGTCCCCCGGCAGATGGCCGTGGCTGCTCCGTTGGGGTGGACGGTAGTGGCGAGAACTCTACTACGGCGTATCCCTCCTCCTTCCCGGGTTTCCGGCACCAGTGTAACATGATCAATGGAAATGAGGAGGCGAGAACCAGCTTGTCAATATAAATAATAGTTTAATATAAAACTTAAACAAAAGACAAACACACACATGACGGACATGTCTGTAAACGATCTCTCTCTCCCGCACGATCCTCCGCAGTCGACCTTTATCCCTCTCGGGAGGCTTGATTAGCCTAATACGGGACGGGTGTGTACGATCACGACCCGGCCCCGCCCTCCGCCCTGCCACAATTGCTCTTAAAAGTGTGAAACTGGCTTATATTTTCCCTTGACTTTGACGTCACAGCTGCGTCATTATCCTGCAGCTCCAGAATGATTAGTCTCATGGCTTATATGGCTCAGGTGATACGCTAAAAAACTGTCTGAGCAAAGGGGGTGTAAGCACTAGCTCAGCAACTGTCTTTGAGATGAATGGCAATGCTAAATGATAGAGACCTCCAGGTGTATTAGAACTTGCTGGAATCGTTAGGACACGTCATTGCTTGACACCTGCTGGCAATGAACTGTGTGTAAGTGTTTGCTCTCACATCTTGTGCATTCTGCTAGTGTGGATAAATACAATCATCCTGCATTCCCTGAGACGGCACACCGTTTGTTGTGGAATCGTTTTGTATGTCTTATCACCTCAATGAGAGCAGATGCTCAACTATTTCTCACACAACCAAAAGTGATGATCTTGTCCAACGCAT
>NC_068289.1:38749923-38794923 GCF_025860055.1 Xyrauchen texanus | reverse complement strand
TACAATATTACTATAGTAAAACCACGATTTTTTCCAAAACTATGGTTACTACAGCCTACAATATCACTATAGTAAAACCACGAATGCTGCCAAAAACTATGTTTATTAAAACCTACAATATTACTATAGTAAAACCACAAATGCTGCCAAAAACTATGTTTATTAAAACCTACAATATCACTATAGTAAAACCACGAATGCTGCCAAAAACTATGGTTATTAAAACCTACAATATCACTATAGTAAAACCACGATTTCCAGCATAAAATATGCTTATTAAAGCCTACAATATCACTATAGTAAAACCACGAATGCTGCCAAAAACTATGGTTATTAAAACCTACAATATCACTATAGTAAAACCACGAATGCTGCCAAAAACTATGGTTATTAAAACCTACAATATCACTATAGTAAAACCACGAATGCTGCCAAAAACTATGGTTATTAAAACCTACAATATCACTATAGTAAAACCACGAATGCTGCCAAAAACTATGTTAATTAAAACCTACAATATTACTATAGTAAAACCACGAATGCTGCCAAAAACTATGTTTATTAAAACCTACAATATTACTATAGTAAAACCACGAATGCTGCCAAAAACTATGTTTATTAAAACCTACAATATTACTATAGTAAAACCATGATTTCCACCAAAACTATGGTTATTAAAACCTACAATATTGCTATAGTAAAACCACGATTTCCACCAAAAACTGATGGTTATTAAAACCTACAATATTACTATAGTAAAACCACGAATGCTGCCAAAAACTATGGTTATTAAAACCTACAATATTACTATAGTAAAACCACGATTTCCACCAAAAACTATGGTTATTAAAACCTACAATATTACTATAGTAAAACCACGATTTACGCCAAAAACTATGTTAATTAAAACCTACAATATTACTATAGTAAAACCACGAATGCTGCCAAAAACTATGTTTATTAAAACCTACAATATTACTATAGTAAAACCACGAATGCTGCCAAAAACTATGGTTATTAAAACCTACAATATTACTATAGTAAAACCACGAATGCTGCCAAAAACTATGTTTATTAAAACCTACAATATTACTATAGTAAAACCACGAATGCTGCCAAAAACTATGTTTATTAAAACCTACAATATTACTATAGTAAAACCACGATTTCCACCAAAACTATGGTTATTAAAACCTACAATATTACTATAGTAAAACCACGATTTCCACCAAAAACTATGGTTATTAAAACCTACAATATTACTATAGTAAAACCACGAATGCTGCCAAAAACTATGGTTATTAAAACCTACAATATTACTATAGTAAAACCACGAATGCTGCCAAAAACTATGTTTATTAAAACCTACAATATTACTATAGTAAAACCACGAATGCTGCCAAAAACTATGGTTATTAAAACCTACAATATTACTATAGTAAAACCACGAATGCTGCCAAAAACTATGTTTATTAAAACCTACAATATTACTATAGTAAAACCACGAATGCTGCCAAAAACTATGGTTATTAAAACCTACAATATTACTATAGTAAAACCACGATTTCCACCAAAAATGATGGTTATTAAAACCTACAATATCACTATAGTAAAACCACGAATGCTGCCAAAAACTATGGTTATTAAAACCTACAATATCACTATAGTAAAACCACGAATGCTGCCAAAAACTATGGTTATTAAAACCTACAATATTACTATAGTAAAACCACGATTTCCACCAAAAACTATGGTTATTAAAACCTACAATATTACTATAGTAAAACCACGATTTTTTCCAAAACTATGGTTACTACAGCCTACAATATCACTATAGTAAAACCACGAATGCTGCCAAAACTATGTTTATTAAAACCTACAATATTACTATAGTAAAACCACAAATGCTGCCAAAAACTATGTTTATTAAAACCTACAATATCACTATAGTAAAACCACGAATGCTGCCAAAAACTATGGTTATTAAAACCTACAATATTACTATAGTAAAACCACGATTTCCACCAAAAACTATGTTTATTAAAACCTACAATATTAATATAGTAAAACCACGAATGCTGCCAAAAACTATGGTTATTTAAACCTACAATATCACTATAGTAAAACCACGAATGCTGCCAAAAACTATGTTTATTAAAACCTACAATATTACTATAGTAAAACCACGAATGCTGCCAAAAACTATGTTTATTAAAACCTACAATATTACTATAGTAAAACCACGAATGCTGCCAAAAACTATGGTTATTTAAACCTACAATATCACTATAGTAAAACCACGAATGCTGCCAAAAACTATGGTTATTAAAACCTACAATATTACTATAGTAAAACCACGATTTATACCAAAACTATGGTTATTAAAACCTACAATATTACTATAGTAAAACCATGATTTATACCAAAACTATGGTTACTACAGCCTACAATATTACTATAGTAAAACCACGATTTCCACCAAAGACTATGGTTATTAAAACCTACAATATTACTATAGTAAAACCACGATTTATACCAAAACTATGGTTACTACAGCCTACAATATTACTATAGTAAAACCACGATTTCCACCAAAGACTATGGTTATTAAAACCTACAATATTACTATAGTAAAACCACGATTTATACCAAAACTATGGTTACTACAGCCTACAATATTACTATAGTAAAACCACGATTTATACCAAAACTATGGTTACTACAGCCTACAATATTACTATAGTAAAACCACAATTTCCACCAAAGACTATGGTTATTAAAACCTACAATATTACTATAGTAAAACCACGATTTATACAAAACTATGGTTACTACAGCCTACAATATTACTATAGTAAAACCACGATTTATACCAAAACTATGGTTACTACAGCCTACAATATTACTATAGTAAAACCACGATTTCCACCAAAAACTATGGTTATTAAAACCTACAATATTACTATAGTAAAACCACGATTTCGCCAAAAACGATGGTTACTACAGCCTACAATATTACTATAGTAAAACCACGATTTATACCAAAACTATGGTTACTACAGCCTACAATATTACTATAGTAAAACCACGATTTATACCAAAACTATGGTTACTACAGCCTACAATATTACTATAGTAAAACCACGATTTCCACCAAAAACTATGGTTATTAAAACCTACAATATTACTATAGTAAAACCACGAATGCTGCCAAAAACTATGGTTATTAAAACCTACAATATTACTATAGTAAAACCACGATTTCGCCAAAAACTATGGTTATTAAAACCTACAATATTAATATAGTAAAACCACGAATGCTGCCAAAAACTATGGTTATTAAAACCTACAATATTACTATAGTAAAACCACGAATGCTGCCAAAAACTATGGTTATTAAAACCTACAATATTACTATAGTAAAACCACGATTTCGCCAAAAACGATGGTTACTACAGCCTACAATATTACTATAGTAAAACCACGATTTCCACCAAAACTATGGTTATTAAAACCTACAATATCACTATAGTAAAACCACGATTTCGCCAAAAACGATGGTTACTACAGCCTACAATATTACTAAAGTAAAACCACGATTTCCACCAAAACTATGGTTATTAAAACCTACAATATTACTATAGTAAAACCACGATTTCCACCAAAACTATGGTTATTAAAACCTACAATATTACTATAGTAAAACCACGATTTCCACCAAAACTTGGTTATTAAAACCTACAATATTACTATAAAAAACCACGATTTCGCCAAAAACTATGGTTATTAAAACCTACAATATTACTATAGTAAAACCACGATTTCGCCAAAAACTATGGTTATTAAAACCTACAATATCACTATAGTAAAACCACGAATGCTGCCAAAAACTATGGTTATTTAAACCTACAATATTACTATAGTAAAACCACGATTTCCACCAAAACTATGGTTATTAAAACCTACAATATTACTATAGTAAAACCACGATTTCGCCAAAAACTATGGTTATTTAAACCTACAATATTACTATAGTAAAACCACGATTTCCACCAAAACTATGGTTATTAAAACCTACAATATTACTATAGTAAAACCACGATTTCGCCAAAAACTATGGTTATTAAAACCTACAATATCACTATAGTAAAACCACGAATGCTGCCAAAAACTATGGTTATTTAAACCTACAATATTACTATAGTAAAACCACGATTTCGCCAAAAACGATGGTTACTACAGCCTACAATATTACTATAGTAAAACCACGATTTCCACCAAAACTATGGTTATTAAAACCTACAATATCACTATAGTAAAACCACGATTTCGCCAAAAACTATGGTTATTAAAACCTACAATATTACTATAGTAAAACCACGATTTCCACCAAAACTATGGTTATTAAAACCTACAATATTACTATAGTAAAACCACGATTTCCACCAAAACTATGGTTATTAAAACCTACAATATTACTATAGTAAAACCACGATTTATACCAAAACTATGGTTATTAAAACCTACAATATTACTATAGTAAAACCACGATTTCCACCAAAACTATGGTTATTAAAACCTACAATATTACTATAGTAAAACCACGATTTCGCCAAAAACTATGGTTATTAAAACCTACAATATTACTATAGTAAAACCACGATTTCCACCAAAATTATGGTTATTAAAACCTACAATATTACTATAGTAAAACCACGATTTATACCAAAACTATGGTTATTAAAACCTACAATATTACTATAGTAAAACCACGTTTTCGCCAAAAACTATGGTTATTAAAACCTACAATATTACTATAGTAAAACGATTTCAGCCAAAAACGATGGTTACTACAGCCTACAATATTACTATAGTAAAACCACGAATGCTGCCAAAAACTATGGTTATTAAAACCTACAATATTACTATAGTAAAACCACGATTTATACCAAAACTATGGTTATTAAAACCTACAATATTACTATAGTAAAACCACGATTTCAGCCAAAAACTATGGTTATTAAAACCTACAATATTACTATAGTAAAACCACGAATGCTGCCAAAAACTATGGTTATTAAAACCTACAATATTACTATAGTAAAACCACGATTTATACCAAAACTATGGTTATTAAAACCTACAATATTACTATAGTAAAACCACGATTTCCACCAAAAACTATGGTTATTAAAACCTACAATATCACTATAGTAAAACCACGATTTCCACCAAAAACTATGTTTATTAAAACCTACAATATTACTATAGTAAAACCATGATTTATACCAAAACTATGGTTACTACAGCCTACAATATTACTATAGTAAAACCACGATTTCCACCAAAAACTATGTTTATTAAAACCTACAATATTACTATAGTAAAACCACGATTTATACCAAAACTATGGTTACTACAGCCTACAATATTACTATAGTAAAACCACGATTTCCACCAAAACTATGGTTATTAAAACCTACAATATTACTATAGTAAAACCACGATTTATACCAAAACTATGGTTACTACAGCCTACAATATTACTATAGTAAAACCACGATTTCCACCAAAACTATGGTTATTAAAACCTACAATATCACTATAGTAAAACCACGATTTATACCAAAACTATGGTTACTACAGCCTACAATATTACTATAGTAAAACCACGATTTCCACCAAAAACTATGTTTATTAAAACCTACAATATCACTATAGTAAAACCACGAATGCTGCCAAAAACTATGGTTATTAAAACCTACAATATTACTATAGTAAAACCACGATTTATACCAAAACTATGGTTACTACAGCCTACAATATCACTATAGTAAAACCACGATTTCCACCAAAAACTATGGTTATTAAAACCTACAATATTACTATAGTAAAACCACGATTTATACCAAAACTATGGTTATTAAAACCTACAATATTACTATAGTAAAACCACGATTTCCACCAAAAACTATGGTTATTAAAACCTACAATATTACTATAGTAAAACCACGATTTCCACCAAAAACTATGTTTATTAAAACCTACAATATTACTATAGTAAAACCACGATTTATACCAAAACTATGGTTATTAAAACCTACAATATTACTATAGTAAAACCACGATTTCCACCAAAAACTATGGTTATTAAAACCTACAATATTACTATAGTAAAACCACGATTTATACCAAAACTATGGTTATTAAAACCTACAATATTACTATAGTAAAACCACGATTTATACCAAAACTATGGTTACTACAGCCTACAATATTACTATAGTAAAACCACGAATGCTGCCAAAAACTATGTTTATTAAAACCTACAATATTACTATAGTAAAACCACGAATGCTGCCAAAAACTATGGTTATTAAAACCTACAATATTACTATAGTAAAACCACGAATGCTGCCAAAAACTATGGTTATTAAAACCTACAATATTACTATAGTAAAACCACGATTTCGCCAAAAACTATGGTTATTAAAACCTACAATATTAATATAGTAAAACCACGAATGCTGCCAAAAACTATGGTTATTAAAACCTACAATATTACTATAGTAAAACCACGAATGCTGCCAAAAACTATGGTTATTAAAACCTACAATATTACTATAGTAAAACCACGATTTCGCCAAAAACGATGGTTACTACAGCCTACAATATTACTATAGTAAAACCACGATTTCCACCAAAACTATGGTTATTAAAACCTACAATATCACTATAGTAAAACCACGATTTCGCCAAAAACGATGGTTACTACAGCCTACAATATTACTAAAGTAAAACCACGATTTCCACCAAAACTATGGTTATTAAAACCTACAATATTACTATAGTAAAACCACGATTTCCACCAAAACTATGGTTATTAAAACCTACAATATTACTATAGTAAAACCACGATTTCCACCAAAACTTGGTTATTAAAACCTACAATATTACTATAAAAAACCACGATTTCGCCAAAAACTATGGTTATTAAAACCTACAATATTACTATAGTAAAACCACGATTTCAGCCAAAAACTATGGTTATTAAAACCTACAATATCACTATAGTAAAACCACGAATGCTGCCAAAAACTATGGTTATTTAAACCTACAATATTACTATAGTAAAACCACGATTTCCACCAAAACTATGGTTATTAAAACCTACAATATTACTATAGTAAAACCACGATTTCGCCAAAAACTATGGTTATTTAAACCTACAATATTACTATAGTAAAACCACGATTTCCACCAAAACTATGGTTATTAAAACCTACAATATTACTATAGTAAAACCACGATTTCGCCAAAAACTATGGTTATTAAAACCTACAATATCACTATAGTAAAACCACGAATGCTGCCAAAAACTATGGTTATTTAAACCTACAATATTACTATAGTAAAACCACGATTTAGCCAAAAACGATGGTTACTACAGCCTACAATATTACTATAGTAAAACCACGATTTCCACCAAAACTATGGTTATTAAAACCTACAATATCACTATAGTAAAACCACGATTTAGCCAAAAACTATGGTTATTAAAACCTACAATATTACTATAGTAAAACCACGATTTCCACCAAAACTATGGTTATTAAAACCTACAATATTACTATAGTAAAACCACGATTTCCACCAAAACTATGGTTATTAAAACCTACAATATTACTATAGTAAAACCACGATTTATACCAAAACTATGGTTATTAAAACCTACAATATTACTATAGTAAAACCACGATTTCCACCAAAAACTATGGTTATTAAAACCTACAATATTACTATAGTAAAACCACGATTTCGCCAAAAACTATGGTTATTAAAACCTACAATATTACTATAGTAAAACCACGATTTCCACCAAAATTATGGTTATTAAAACCTACAATATTACTATAGTAAAACCACGATTTATACCAAAACTATGGTTATTAAAACCTACAATATTACTATAGTAAAACCACGTTTTCAGCCAAAAACTATGGTTATTAAAACCTACAATATTACTATAGTAAAACTACGATTTCGCCAAAAACGATGGTTACTACAGCCTACAATATTACTATAGTAAAACCACGAATGCTGCCAAAAACTATGGTTATTAAAACCTACAATATTACTATAGTAAAACCACGATTTATACCAAAACTATGGTTATTAAAACCTACAATATTACTATAGTAAAACCACGATTTCAGCCAAAAACTATGGTTATTAAAACCTACAATATTACTATAGTAAAACCACGATTTATACCAAAACTATGGTTATTAAAACCTACAATATTACTATAGTAAAACCACGATTTCCACCAAAAACTATGGTTATTAAAACCTACAATATTACTATAGTAAAACCACGATTTCCACCAAAAACTATGTTTATTAAAACCTACAATATTACTATAGTAAAACCACGATTTATACCAAAACTATGGTTACTACAGCCTACAATATTACTATAGTAAAACCACGATTTCCACCAAAAACTATGTTTATTAAAACCTACAATATTACTATAGTAAAACCACGATTTATACCAAAACTATGGTTACTACAGCCTACAATATTACTATTGTAAAACCACGATTTCCACCAAAACTATGGTTATTAAAACCTACAATATTACTATAGTAAAACCACGATTTATACCAAAACTATGGTTACTACAGCCTACAATATTACTATAGTAAAACCACGATTTCCACCAAAACTATGGTTATTAAAACCTACAATATCACTATAGTAAAACCACGATTTATACCAAAACTATGGTTACTACAGCCTACAATATTACTATAGTAAAACCACGATTTCCACCAAAAACTATGTTTATTAAAACCTACAATATTACTATAGTAAAACCACGATTTATACCAAAACTATGGTTATTAAAACCTACAATATTACTATAGTAAAACCACGATTTCCACCAAAAACTATGGTTATTAAAACCTACAATATCACTATAGTAAAACCACGATTTCCACCAAAAACTATGTTTATTAAAACCTACAATATTACTATAGTAAAACCACGATTTATACCAAAACTATGGTTATTAAAACCTACAATATTACTATAGTAAAACCACGATTTCCACCAAAAACTATGTTTATTAAAACCTACAATATTACTATAGTAAAACCACGATTTATACCAAAACTATGGTTATTAAAACCTACAATATTACTATAGTAAAACCACGATTTATACCAAAACTATGGTTACTACAGCCTACAATATCACTATAGTAAAACCACGAATGCTGCCAAAAACTATGTTTATTAAAACCTACAATATCACTATAGTAAAACCACGAATGCTGCCAAAAACTATGGTTATTAAAACCTACAATATTACTATAGTAAAACCACGATTTCCACCAAAAACTATGTTTATTAAAACCTACAATATTAATATAGTAAAACCACGAATGCTGCCAAAAACTATGGTTATTTAAACCTACAATATCACTATAGTAAAACCACGAATGCTGCCAAAAACTATGTTTATTAAAACCTACAATATTACTATAGTAAAACCACGAATGCTGCCAAAAACTATGTTTATTAAAACCTACAATATTACTATAGTAAAACCACGAATGCTGCCAAAAACTATGGTTATTTAAACCTACAATATCACTATAGTAAAACCACGAATGCTGCCAAAAACTATGGTTATTAAAACCTACAATATTACTATAGTAAAACCACGATTTATACCAAAACTATGGTTATTAAAACCTACAATATTACTATAGTAAATCCACGATTTATACCAAAACTATGGTTACTACAGCCAACAATATTACTATAGTAAAACCACGATTTCCACCAAAGACTATGGTTATTAAAACCTACAATATTACTATAGTAAAACCACGATTTCCACCAAAGACTATGGTTATTAAAACCTACAATATTACTATAGTAAAACCACGATTTATACCAAAACTATGGTTACTACAGCCTACAATATTACTATAGTAAAACCACGATTTCCACCAAAGACTATGGTTATTAAAACCTACAATATTACTATAGTAAAACCACGATTTATACCAAAACTATGGTTACTACAGCCTACAATATTACTATAGTAAAACCACGATTTATACCAAAACTATGGTTACTACAGCCTACAATATTACTATAGTAAAACCACAATTTCCACCAAAGACTATGGTTATTAAAACCTACAATATTACTATAGTAAAACCACGATTTATACAAAACTATGGTTACTACAGCCTACAATATTACTATAGTAAAACCACGATTTATACCAAAACGATGGTTACTACAGCCTACAATATTACTATAGTAAAACCACGATTTCCACCAAAAACTATGGTTATTAAAACCTACAATATTACTATAGTAAAACCACGATTTCGCCAAAAACTATGGTTACTACAGCCTACAATATTACTATAGTAAAACCACGATTTATACCAAAACTATGGTTACTACAGCCTACAATATTACTATAGTAAAACCACGATTTATACCAAAACTATGGTTACTACAGCCTACAATATTACTATAGTAAAACCACGATTTCCACCAAAAACTATGGTTATTAAAACCTACAATATTACTATAGTAAAACCACGATTTACGCCAAAAACTATGGTTATTAAAACCTACAATATTACATATAGTAAAACCACGAATGCCGCCAAAAACTATGGTTATTAAAACCTACAATATTACTATAGTAAAACCACGAATGCTGCCAAAAACTATGGTTATTAAAACCTACAATATTACTATAGTAAAACCACGATTTCGCCAAAAACGATGGTTACTACAGCCTACAATATTACTATAGTAAAACCACGATTTCCACCAAAACTATGGTTATTAAAACCTACAATATTACTATAGTAAAACCACGATTTCGCCAAAAACGATGGTTACTACAGCCTACAATATTACTATAGTAAAACCACGATTTCCACCAAAAACTATGGTTATTAAAACCTACAATATTACTATAGTAAAACCACGATTTCCACCAAAACTATGGTTATTAAAACCTACAATATTACTATAGTAAAACCACGATTTCCACCAAAACTATGGTTATTAAAACCTACAATATTACTATAGTAAAACCACGATTTCGCCAAAAACTATGGTTATTAAAACCTACAATATTACTATAGTAAAACCACGATTTCGCCAAAACTATGGTTATTAAAACCTACAATATCACTATAGTAAAACCACGAATGCTGCCAAAAACTATGGTTATTTAAACCTACAATATTACTATAGTAAAACCACGATTTCCACCAAAACTATGGTTATTAAAACCTACAATATTACTATAGTAAAACCACGATTTCCGCCAAAAACTATGGTTATTTAAACCTACAATATTACTATAGTAAAACCACGATTTCCACCAAAACTATGGTTACTACAGCCTACAATATTACTATAGTAAAACCACGATTTCCACCAAAACTATGGTTATTAAAACCTACAATATTACTATAGTAAAACCACGATTTCCACCAAAACTATGGTTATTAAAACCTACAATATTACTATAGTAAAACCACGATTTCCACCAAAACTATGGTTATTAAAACCTACAATATTACTATAGTAAAACCACGATTTCGCCAAAAACTATGGTTACTACAGCCTACAATATTACTATAGTAAAACCACGATTTCCACCAAAACTATGGTTATTAAAACCTACAATATTACTATAGTAAAACCACGATTTCCACCAAAACTATGGTTATTAAAACCTACAATATTACTATAGTAAAACCACGATTTCCACCAAAACTATGGTTATTAAAACCTACAATATTACTATAGTAAAACCACGATTTCACCAAAAACTATGGTTATTAAAACCTACAATATCACTATAGTAAAACCACGAATGCTGCCAAAAACTATGGTTATTTAAACCTACAATATTACTATAGTAAAACCACGATTTCCACCAAAACTATGGTTATTAAAACCTACAATATTACTATAGTAAAACCACGATTTCACCAAAAACTATGGTTATTTAAACCTACAATATTACTATAGTAAAACCACGATTTCCACCAAAAACTATGGTTATTAAAACCTACAATATTACTATAGTAAAACCACGATTTCGCCAAAAACTATGGTTATTAAAACCTACAATATCACTATAGTAAAACCACGAATGCTGCCAAAAACTATGGTTATTTAAACCTACAATATTACTATAGTAAAACCACGATTTACGCCAAAAACGATGGTTACTACAGCCTACAATATTACTATAGTAAAACCACGATTTCCACCAAAACTATGGTTATTAAAACCTACAATATCACTATAGTAAAACCACGATTTCGCCAAAAACTATGGTTATTAAAACCTACAATATTACTATAGTAAAACCACGATTTCCACCAAAACTATGGTTATTAAAACCTACAATATTACTATAGTAAAACCACGATTTCCACCAAAACTATGGTTATTAAAACCTACAATATTACTATAGTAAAACCACGATTTATACCAAAACTATGGTTATTAAAACCTACAATATTACTATAGTAAAACCACGATTTCCACCAAAACTATGGTTATTAAAACCTACAATATTACTATAGTAAAACCACGATTTCACCAAAAACTATGGTTATTAAAACCTACAATATTACTATAGTAAAACCACGATTTCCACCAAAATTATGGTTATTAAAACCTACAATATTACTATAGTAAAACCACGATTTATACCAAAACTATGGTTATTAAAACCTACAATATTACTATAGTAAAACCACGATTTTCGCCAAAAACTATGGTTATTAAAACCTACAATATTACTATAGTAAAACCACGATTTCCACCAAAACTATGGTTATTAAAACCTACAATATTACTATAGTAAAACCACGATTTATACCAAAAACTATGGTTATTAAAACCTACAATATTACTATAGTAAAACTACGATTTCTGCCAAAAACTATGGTTACTACAGCCTACAATATTACTATAGTAAAACCACGAATGCTGCCAAAAACTATGGTTATTAAAACCTACAATATTACTATAGTAAAACCACGATTTATACCAAAACTATGGTTATTAAAACCTACAATATTACTATAGTAAAACCACGATTTACGCCAAAAACTATGGTTATTAAAACCTACAATATTACTATAGTAAAACCACGAATGCTGCCAAAAACTATGGTTATTAAAACCTACAATATTACTATAGTAAAACCACGATTTATACCAAAACTATGGTTATTAAAACCTACAATATTACTATAGTAAAACCACGATTTCCACCAAAAACTATGGTTATTAAAACCTACAATATCACTATAGTAAAACCACGATTTCCACCAAAAACTATGTTTATTAAAACCTACAATATTACTATAGTAAAACCACGATTTATACCAAAACTATGGTTACTACAGCCTACAATATTACTATAGTAAAACCACGATTTCCACCAAAAACTATGGTTATTAAAACCTACAATATTACTATAGTAAAACCACGATTTATACCAAAACTATGGTTACTACAGCCTACAATATTACTATTGTAAAACCACGATTTCCACCAAAACTATGGTTATTAAAACCTACAATATTACTATAGTAAAACCACGATTTATACCAAAACTATGGTTACTACAGCCTACAATATTACTATAGTAAAACCACGATTTCCACCAAAAACTATGGTTATTAAAACCTACAATATCACTATAGTAAAACCACGAATGCTGCCAAAAACTATGGTTATTAAAACCTACAATATTACTATAGTAAAACCACGATTTATACCAAAACTATGGTTACTACAGCCTACAATATTACTATAGTAAAACCACGATTTCCACCAAAAACTATGGTTATTAAAACCTACAATATTACTATAGTAAAACCACGATTTATACCAAAACTATGGTTATTAAAACCTACAATATTACTATAGTAAAACCACGATTTATACCAAAACTATGGTTACTACAGCCTACAATATTACTATAGTAAAACCACGATTTCCACCAAAAACTATGGTTATTAAAACCTACAATATTACTATAGTAAAACCACGATTTATACCAAAACTATGGTTACTACAGCCTACAATATTACTATAGTAAAACCACGATTTCCACCAAAACTATGGTTATTAAAACCTACAATATTACTATAGTAAAACCACGATTTATACCAAAACTATGGTTACTACAGCCTACAATATTACTATAGTAAAACCACGATTTATACCAAAAACTATGGTTATTAAAACCTACAATATTACTATAGTAAAACCACGATTTATACCAAAACTATGGTTACTACAGCCTACAATATTACTATAGTAAAACCACGATTTCCACCAAAAACTATGGTTATTAAAACCTACAATATTACTATAGTAAAACCACGATTTCCACCAAAACTATGGTTATTAAAACCTACAATATTACTATAGTAAAACCACGATTTATACCAAAACTATGGTTACTACAGCCTACAATATTACTATAGTAAAACCACGATTTCCACCAAAAACTATGTTTATTAAAACCTACAATATCACTATAGTAAAACCACGAATGCTGCCAAAAACTATGGTTACTACAGCCTACAATATTACTATAGTAAAACCACGATTTCCACCAAAAACTATGGTTATTAAAACCTACAATATCACTATAGTAAAACCACGAATGCTGCCAAAAACTATGGTTATTAAAACCTACAATATTACTATAGTACCAAAACTATGGTTACTACAGCCTACAATATTACTATAGTAAAACCACGATTTCCACCAAAAACTATGGTTATTAAAACCTACAATATTACTATAGTAAAACCACGATTTATACCAAAACTATGGTTATTAAAACCTACAATATTACTATAGTAAAACCACGATTTCCACCAAAAACTATGGTTATTAAAACCTACAATATTACTATAGTAAAACCACGATTTCCACCAAAAACTATGGTTATTAAAACCTACAATATTACTATAGTAAAACCACGATTTATACCAAAACTATGGTTATTAAAACCTACAATATTACTATAGTAAAACCACGATTTCCACCAAAAACTATGGTTATTAAAACCTACAATATTACTATAGTAAAACCACGATTTCCACCAAAAACTATGGTTATTAAAACCTACAATATTACTATAGTAAAACCACGATTTATACCAAAACTATGGTTACTACAGCCTACAATATTACTATAGTAAAACCACGATTTCCACCAAAAACTATGGTTATTAAAACCTACAATATTACTATAGTAAAACCACGATTTATACCAAAACTATGGTTATTACAGCCTACAATATTACTATAGTAAAACCACGATTTCCACCAAAACTATGGTTATTAAAACCTACAATATTACTATAGTAAAACCACGATTTCCACCAAAAACTATGGTTATTAAAACCTACAATATCACTATAGTAAAACCACGATTTCCACCAAAAACTATGGTTATTAAAACCTACAATATTACTATAGTAAAACCACGATTTATACCAAAACTATGGTTACTACAGCCTACAATATTACTATAGTAAAACCACGATTTCCACCAAAAACTATGTTTATTAAAACCTACAATATTACTATAGTAAAACCACGATTTATACCAAAACTATGGTTACTACAGCCTACAATATTACTATATGTAAAACCACGATTTCCACCAAAAACTATGGTTATTAAAACCTACAATATTACTATAGTAAAACCACGATTTATACCAAAACTATGGTTACTACAGCCTACAATATTACTATAGTAAAACCACGATTTCCACCAAAACTATGGTTATTAAAACCTACAATATTACTATAGTAAAACCACGATTTATACCAAAACTATGGTTACTACAGCCTACAATATTACTATAGTAAAACCACGATTTCCACCAAAAACTATGTTTATTAAAACCTACAATATCACTATAGTAAAACCACGAATGCTGCCAAAAACTATGGTTATTAAAACCTACAATATTACTATAGTAAAACCACGATTTATACCAAAACTATGGTTACTACAGCCTACAATATCACTATAGTAAAACCACGATTTCCACCAAAAACTATGGTTATTAAAACCTACAATATTACTATAGTAAAACCACGATTTATACCAAAACTATGGTTATTAAAACCTACAATATTACTATAGTAAAACCACGATTTATACCAAAACTATGGTTACTACAGCCTACAATATTACTATAGTAAAACCACGATTTCCACCAAAAACTATGTTTATTAAAACCTACAATATTACTATAGTAAAACCACGATTTATACCAAAACTATGGTTACTACAGCCTACAATATTACTATTAGTAAAACCACGATTTCCACCAAAACTATGGTTATTAAAACCTACAATATTACTATAGTAAAACCACGATTTATACCAAAACTATGGTTACTACAGCCTACAATATTACTATAGTAAAACCACGATTTATACCAAAAACTATGTTTATTAAAACCTACAATATTACTATAGTAAAACCACGATTTATACCAAAACTATGGTTACTACAGCCTACAATATTACTATAGTAAAACCACGATTTCCACCAAAAACTATGTTTATTAAAACCTACAATATTACTATAGTAAAACCACGATTTCCACCAAAACTATGGTTATTAAAACCTACAATATCACTATAGTAAAACCACGATTTATACCAAAACTATGGTTACTACAGCCTACAATATCACTATAGTAAAACCACGATTTCCACCAAAAACTATGTTTATTAAAACCTACAATATCACTATAGTAAAACCACGAATGCTGCCAAAAACTATGGTTATTAAAACCTACAATATTACTATAGTAAAACCACGATTTATACCAAAACTATGGTTACTACAGCCTACAATATTACTATAGTAAAACCACGATTTCCACCAAAAACTATGGTTATTAAAACCTACAATATTACTATAGTAAAACCACGATTTCCACCAAAACTATGGTTATTAAAACCTACAATATTACTATAGTAAAACCACGATTTATACCAAAACTATGGTTACTACAGCCTACAATATCACTATAGTAAAACCACGATTTCCACCAAAACTATGGTTATTAAAACCTACAATATTACTATAGTAAAACCACGATTTATACCAAAACTATGGTTACTACAGCCTACAATATCACTATAGTAAAACCACGATTTCCACCAAAAACTATGGTTATTAAAACCTACAATATTACTATAGTAAAACCACGATTTATACCAAAACTATGGTTATTAAAACCTACAATATTACTATAGTAAAACCACGATTTCCACCAAAAACTATGGTTATTAAAACCTACAATATCACTATAGTAAAACCACGATTTCCACCAAAAACTATGTTTATTAAAACCTACAATATTACTATAGTAAAACCACGATTTATACCAAAACTATGGTTATTAAAACCTACAATATTACTATAGTAAAACCACGATTTCCACCAAAAACTATGGTTATTAAAACCTACAATATCACTATAGTAAAACCACGATTTCCACCAAAAACTATGTTTATTAAAACCTACAATATTACTATAGTAAAACCACGATTTATACCAAAACTATGGTTACTACAGCCTACAATATTACTATAGTAAAACCACGATTTCCACCAAAAACTATGTTTATTAAAACCTACAATATTACTATAGTAAAACCACGATTTATACCAAAACTATGGTTACTACAGCCTACAATATTATTATTGTAAAACCACGATTTCCACCAAAACTATGGTTATTAAAACCTACAATATTACTATAGTAAAACCACGATTTATACCAAAACTATGGTTACTACAGCCTACAATATTACTATAGTAAAACCACGATTTCCACCAAAACTATGGTTATTAAAACCTACAATATTACTATAGTAAAACCACGATTTATACCAAAACTATGGTTACTACAGCCTACAATATTACTATAGTAAAACCACGATTTCCACCAAAAACTATGTTTATTAAAACCTACAATATCACTATAGTAAAACCACAAATGCTGCCAAAAACTATGGTTATTAAAACCTACAATATTACTATAGTAAAACCACGATTTATGCCAAAAACGATGGTTACTACAGCCTACAATATCACTA
Source organism: Xyrauchen texanus (assembly GCF_025860055.1). Lineage (NCBI taxonomy): Eukaryota > Metazoa > Chordata > Actinopteri > Cypriniformes > Catostomidae > Xyrauchen > Xyrauchen texanus. Next base: position 38,776,694 of record NC_068289.1, on the reverse strand, counting down.
TAGTAAAACCACGAATGCTGCCAAAAACTATGGTTACTACAGCCTACAATATTACTATTTCACACCTTTTTGAACAGTAAATTAACAGATTGGATATTTTTTCATTAAAAAATGCACACGCATCCTCTGCCTGTGTTTATGTGATATTTCAGTATATATTGACATGTATTCCTTGTGTATTAAGACTGCTTAAAACTATTACGGTCAAACGCATTTACAATATTAGTGACTCCCACAAGCATCATCAGTGGACATCTAAGAGTAGCTGTCCGCTCACATTTAAAGGAACAGTTCACCCAAAAGTTCATGACATGATAATGAGAACCGGGTGAGAGTACATAACAAAATCTTAGTTTGTTTGAGCTATTACTTGAAGACAGTGAAGGGCAGCTTTAGTTATATTGAGAACAGTAATGAGCTTTATGCAAAGTGCTCTTCAGTATTTAGATGCCATAAAAACCTGCACCAAAATACATTCTTGAAGCAGAGACCACATGAAATATAGTTTTTACTCTCTCTTCACAGTTTTTCCCAAACAAAATGGCAAGGTTGCTATAGTGACGAGTGAGCCAAAGGACTTGGCTATGAGACGGTCAGACAGTTGACTGAAACTGGGAATGTTTGTCATTATAGGTAGAATCCAAATTTTACCATCTTTTATCATAATAATACAATCCACTGGCTTTTACCTCAGTGAAATGATACAATTCAGTTTGCATTGTGTTATTAAGCCTGACAGGTTGTTATTAGGATGTTAAAATAAGACAATAATGTCTTGCAAAAGGTCCACGTCTGGCATTTGAGTCTTTTCATTTATTTTGAGTAATCTTATCTTTTGCATCGCATCCATAACGTTCAAATTAAAATACAAAATAATCAAATGAGATGAAGTCATATTTCTTAATGCTTAATTATGCATTTTTGCTATTTGTACATTTCATATTTTCTGTTTTGTAATTGTTGCACAGCAGATTGGTCATCTATTGTTGTATTTAACTGTCCTTTATAAATACATTGATATGATCCATATGTATGTTCAATTTCCAGCTATAATATGCATGTCTTGATATATACTGTTAGCATGATATAAAAGTACTTATACAGTGAAATATGATCTTGGTAATAACAGTGTAATTACACTGTGTTTGTGCATTCATCTATCAGAAACAAATTACTATCTCTGGCAATGAATACTACATCAAAGCCCAGCTCTCATGCCTACAAATTGGGCCCATTATCTTTATTTATATTTATATTTAATTTATAATGCTAATAAATTCGGTGGAGGAGGTGTAGCGCTCATCATAAACACATCTGCCGAGCGTGAAAAGGCCAAACTTACACAATCTCATCAGCCTCTCTTCACCGTATCTCCGTGTTAAATCATTTTTGATGTGCTCAGAACATGTTTTATGTTTTTAAGAATATATGATGCAATTTCAAAGAAAGCATATCAACTGAACATTCCAGAAACATCTGCATTTCTTATGATAGAATTTAATAATTAGAGCAAAATGGAGTTGATTTATTGTACTGGACTGGCCTGGACTGGACTGGAATTGACTTGACTTGACTTGGACTGGACTTGACTGGACCGGACTGGACCGGACTTGATTGGACTTGACTTGATTTGACTGGATTGGACTGGACTGGACTGGACTGGACTTTACTGACTGGACTGGACTGGACTTGCGACTGGACTGGACTTGACTGGATTGGACTTGACTGGATTGGACTGGACTTTGCTTGACTGGACTTGACTGGACTGGACTGGACTTGACTTGACTGGACTGGACTGGACTGGACTGGACTTGACTTGACTTGACTTGACTGGACTGGACTGGACTGGACTGGACTGGACTGGACTGGACTTGACTGGACTGGACTGGACTGGACTTGACTGGACTGGACTGGACTGGACTGGACTTGACTTGACTTGACTTGACTGGACTGGACTGGACTTGACTTGACTGGACTTGACTTGACTGGATTGGACTGGACTGGACTGGACTTGACTGACTTGACTGGATTGGACTTGACTGGACTGGACTGGACTGGACTGGACTTGACTTGACTTGACTTGACTTGACTTGACTTGACTGGATTGGACTGGACTGGACTGGACTTGACTTGACTTGACTTGACTTGACTGGATTGGACTGGACTTGACTTGACTTGACTTGACTGGATTGGACTTGACTGACTTGACTTGACTTGACTTGACTGGATTGGACTGGACTGGACTGGACTGGACTTGACGACTGGACTGGACTTGCGACTGGACTGGACTTGACTGGATTGGACTTGACTGGATTGGACTGGACTGGACTTTACTTGACTGGACTTGACTGGACTTGACTGGACTGGACTTGACTGGACTTGACTGGACTGGACTTGACTTGACTGGATTGGACTGGACTGGACTTGACTGGACTGGACTGGACTTGACTTGACTGGACTTGACTGGACTGGACTGGACTGGATTGGACTTGACTTGACTTGACTTGACTGGACTTGACTGGACTGGACTTGACTGGACTTGACTGGACTGGACGACTGGACTGGACTTGACTGGACTGGACGACTGGACTGGACTTGACTGGATTGGACTGGACTTGACTTGACTGGACTGGACTTGACTGGACTGGACTTGACTGGACTTGACTGGATTGGACTTGACTTGACTGGACTTGACTGGACTGGACTGGACTTGACTTGACTTGATTGGACTTGACTTGACTGGATTGGATTGGACTGGACTGGACTTGACTGGACTGGACTGGACTGGATGGACTGGACTTGACTTGACTTCACTGGAATTGACTTGATTGGACTGGACTGGACCGGACTGGACTTGACTGGAATTCACTGGACTGGATTGGACTGGACTGGACTGGACTTGGAACAACGTTACACCAACATTCAACACATTAATACCTGACCCAGACACAATGGAGACATGAGACTTAAATACATGGACATGGGAAACATAAACCAGTGAACAAACAGAACTCTAAACACGATAACAAGACTATGAACCAACAGGAAACAGACACAAAGAACTTGAGGGAAACAGGACGATCACATGACATGGAACAACTTTTCAAAATAAAAGACATAAACACAAAACATGAGCATGAACACATCTAGATGTGACAAACATTCAGACTGAAATTAAATGTAACAAAACTATCACTTACTGGTCTTCACTGTCCACTAAATGTATTGATCCAAGAACAGTGATTGTTTTATCTGTTCTCTTTTGACATGCAACTCATAATCGTTCCTACGCCCCTGTTCTGATTGGATCATGTTCAAAGCCATTGTAAAATACTGATAAACAAATCAAATACTCGAAATATTCTATATTAAACTATCATACTGCTCCAATCAAAGTGTTTTAACACTGATGCTACTTTATTTATGTGTATTGTGAAGAGTGCACCGCAAATAAACATGACATACAAACGTCAGCTGATGACGGTATCTGTAAATGGTCAATTATTTTGGCCAAATATATTGTTTCTTTAATAACAGCAGTAGCCAATCAAACTGTGTTTTTCAACCTTTCAGCTTCGCATAATGAAGAGGACGGTCTCTCCACTGTGAAGAAGATTCGTGAGGAGAACACTGAAGCTCAGGGTGAGATTTCTCTCTTCTCTCTCATATAATCACAGATCTTCATAATGAGAGTCTTTGTGCAGCGACTGAGACGCTGATGAAACTTAAGAACGGAGATTAAAGCGCTTGACACTCTGAATGAGCCGGAGAAGAACACATTCCTGCCATTGTTATTCAGAATGAACTGTGACGACTGGAGAGGTTTGGCCGAGTGTCCATCACAGTCTGCTCGAGTCTCAGTTGAGCTACCGTAGATTTGTGTTGCTTGTGCTGGAAACATGTTTACATGGCATGTAGTCTCGTAGGTGCTTCTGCCAGTCCAACTCCATTCCAGAAATGCTGAATCACTTCCCTCTCATTGATGTCTTGGTAAAATGTTCACTGAAATGTACCTGCCCGATTTACACATCTAAATGAGATTACGGCACATCCTCAAGATTCAGGATGTGCTGCGAGTCCTTCTTCTGAATGCTAATGTACGCAAGCTGCAATGAATTGATTATTCTGCCAGGGACAAGCTCAAGAGAAGGTCAAGGAACACAAGCACACAGTTCATAGTAAGCAGAGCTGTCATGTTGTTTGCAGACCATTATTATGTCTCTTCATCTAAACAACTTTTCACAAGATAAACACAATCTGACGTTGTATCTTTGGCTGTGTTTATAATGGAATATTAGCTTGCTACCTCCCATGTCTGTCAACCATGTTAAAGTAAAATGATCCATAATAAACTCTGAATCTATGTACTGATGATCATTGAGTGTCCAAACATCATCTGCAGCCTGAAACTGAACTTTTGATCCGATTTTAGGAGTGAACGCACTTAACTGTATAGAGAGCTATAGGATGCTCCCTTGCTCCCTATTTAGTGCATGACTTAACCTCCAGTGTGCTGTCTGTCTGCACTGGTCTCAGAACAGTTATAGGAGAGATATAGGATGCTCCCTTGCTCCCTATTTAGTGCATGACTTAACCTCCAGTGTGCTCTCTGTTTGCACTGGTCTCAGAACAGTTATAGGATATTTCAGTGTTGACCCTTGTTCTTCATAACCTCTGCAATTCACTCTGGCATGCTGGATATCATCTTCTGGGCCAAATCCTGACTGATGGAGATCCATTCTTGCCTTATTAGTGCTCAGAGTTGATCACAATTTGTGGGCTTCTGCTTGTCCACTCGCCTTTTGAGGACTGACCACAGGTTATCTGTGGGATTAAGATCTGGGGAATTGTCTGGCCACGGATCCCAAATGTCCCTGTAATGATCTCCGAGCCACTTCATTATCACTCTTCCCTTGTGACATGGTGCGCCATCATGCTGGAAAAGGCACGGATCATCACCAAATTGCTGCTGGATCGTTGGGAGAAGTTGCTCTTGCGGGACATTTTGATACCATTCTTTATTCATGGCCGTGTTTTTGGGCAGGATTGTGAGCGAGCCCACTCCCTGTGATGAAGACCAACCCCACACATGGATGGTCTCAGGATGCTTCACTGTTGGCACAATGCAGGACTCATGGTAGCGTTCACCTCTGCTTCTCCAGACTATCGATTTTCCAGATGTCCCAAACAGTCGGAAGGGGGCTTCATCAGAGAAAATAACTTTGCACCAGTCTTCTGCTGTCCAATCCTTGTACTTCCTGCAGAATTTCAGTCTGTCCTTGATGCTATTCTTGGAGTGAAGTGGCTTCTTTGCTGCCCTTCTTGACACCAGGCCATTGTCCAAAAGTCTTTGCCTCACTGTGCGTGCAAATGCACTCACACCAACCTGCTGACAATATTGGGCTCTGCACTGGTGGTGACTCGATTCTGTAGCGGACTCCTCGGGAGGAGACGGTCCTGGCCCCTGCTGGACACTCTGGGATGTCCTGAAGCCTTCTTCACTGCAGTTGAACCTCTCTCCTTGAAGTTCTTGATGATCCGGTAAATGGTTCTTTCAGGTGCAATATCCTTTGCAGCAATTTCCTTGCATGTGAGGCCATTTTGATGCAAATTGATGATGGCTGCATGTCTTTCTTTAGAGGTAACCATTGCTAACAAGAACACAATGATTGGAAGCACTTCTTCCTTCCTTTTATAGCAATCAGTCTGCTCTTATAATCCAATCAGAATGATAGAGTGATGTCACCTGACTAGTACTCGTTCACACTTTCCCAGGTGTTGCTGATATAATTAGTGAAATTATGTTAGCTGGTCATTTTGTGCCAGGGCCAAAAAACTCTGGAATTTGGGTTTTTGTAATAAAGTGAATTTTTTGGCCAATGAAGCTTTTTGCAATTATTTAAAATGCATCTGATCACTCTTCACAATAATCTAGAAACAATGTGAATCAACACCACAACAACTGAGGCAGAAACACTAAATTGATGTCACTGCCAATACTTTTGTCCACGGCTGTAGACAATTACTCATTGTAAACATACGTAAATGGTCTTTGTGGCTCATAGCCATATCTGTATGACCTGATTTTGAAAATGAAGCTGTGTTTGTTGTTAATACTCCCTATAGACCTGTTCAAACATGAACAACTTTAAAGCTTTTGACCCCTCAGCACTTTTCAAATAATTGCTGAATGACTCAGAAATTCAGAGATTTTTTTGGCCACCTCACATCACTAGCTAATGTTTTTTAACGTCAAACAGAATGGATTTACAGCAGACGTGACATTAAAAGGCACAACTTTTCTCAAGTCACCTGTGTTGTTGGCGAGCAGTCGTGGCAGACCATCGGACACTAGAAAGGGTGCATCCATGTTGACGGGATCCAACAACGTTTGAGCACTAAATTAGCAGCATGAGTCACTCTGGATGAATGATTCATTTAAGCATTTTTGCAGTTTGCAATGGCGCACATTGGCCTGCCAGCAGCTGAAACGGCGATATACAGCTTTGATCCTCTGCCGGTGACATCAGAGATGGAATTAAATACCTTCATGATAATCTCAATCCAAAGCATAAGAAGAGATTTACCTGAAGGTGAAGTGTGTCGTTTTTTGGATGTTTAAATAATGTCTTTTATCCGAGCTTAGCTGCAGTCTATAATTATAAGTAACCCATTGGTAGCTTGAATTCCTGAAACAATGGGACTCTGTGCTGCTTTCTAAACATTGATCTGTTTGTTTGACAGGGTTATCATTTACATGTACATGTATGCATTTGGCAGATGCTTTTATCCAAAGTGACTTACAGTGCACTTATTACAGGGACAATCCCCCCCGGAGCAACCTGGAGTTAAGTGTCTTACTCAAGGACACAATGGTGGTGGCAGTTGTGATTGAACCAGCAACCTTCTGATTACCAGTTATGTGCTTTAGACCACTACGCCACCACCACTCCATTATCACAGTCATGGAAAACCTAGATGTGTCAGGGGAATTTAAGAGAGATTTCTAGTCCTGGAGACTCAATGGAGATCTTCCTGTGTAGTGGGCTAAAGCACATAACTGGTAATCAGAAGGTCGCTGGTTTGATCCCCACAGCCACCACCATTGTGTCCTTTGGATGAAAGCATCTTCTAAATGCATAAATGTAAATGTAAATATAAAAACATACTGTAAGTTTCAGAACTCAAAACTTCCTCCCCAGTCTGAAAAGAGCATTTATAGTTGCCACCGTGATGAGACGTCTCATTTTGAAATCTGTCCGTTCATGTTCGCGACATTGCCCATTTGTATTAACACATCACACAACATACATCACCGCACCCTTGGCCCTGCCCACTGGTGCACAGTTCAAGTCAAGAGAGCAGTCCTTTTGTGGCTAACTATTCCTAACATAACACCAAAGTTGGACTATTTTGAATTATTTTGTAGGTAAACATGAACTACACAGACTCTTTGACCACTGCCGTGTATCTCGCCACTTTTAAAAGATGTGGTGTCAAGTTACAACTCTGAAAGTTAGAAGCAATTTTTAATTTTTTAATTATTGGTGCAAGTAAACATTTACTAGATGGATGTCTTTGACCATTTCAATGTGTTTCTACGGCTGTTAAAAACACTTCAAAACAGTGAATAAACAGTTCAATTCATGAATATTTTAAATGTCATGAGTGTTTGATAGTTTATGGTGCTGAGGGTTAACAGTTGTGCAATGTTATCAGATGCAATGTGTTGGATGTGCATTACGTGTAAACCCTGAAATTTTGTTTTATAATGTTGTGGAGCTTGTTTATTCTCTTCCGATTGAGTTTGCGGTTGGGGCTCAGGTGGTAGAGCGGGTCGGCCACTAATCGCAGGGTTGGCGGTTCGATACCCAGCCACATGACTCCACATGCCGAAGTGTCCTTGGGCAAGAGACTGAACCCCAAGTGTCTCCCAATGGCAGACTAACACCTTACATGCAGCTCTGCCATCAGCGCCCTGACATGCAGACTTCTGGCCAGTGGCGTCAGTTTAAGGCGTGGCTTCCTCTTATAAGCTTTTTAAGGAGGGTAATTTGTCTGACCAATGTCAGATGGGAGGCAGGACAAAATGGGTTGGCATGAGTGTTTCGGAAAACTGTTCGGAAACATAATTATTTGTTGTTCTGTTTGGTGCCGCTAGAGGCATTGAAGTTACACGCGTTATCATAAATTAAAACATTCTTTATTTTTATGACTAAACTGACTAATGTTACATTGTGTGTTCATTTGAAGTCAATGTGAATTCTGATTTATTATATCGTGCATGTATGTGGCTGATAAAGAGACCTTCACACCTCATCTCTGTCATCCACTGATATATTCCTCTGTGACTCTGCAACAGATGATTAATCACATCACATCAATACAGCAAGACTTCTCCAGATCGACCTGTTCACAAAAACACTGTCGACATATGACAGGATATAGAGGTCACCTTCTGTGACACATGCGAAACAGATGTGTCCTGCTTTTTTCATTGACTAGTGCATGAACCAATTACTGCCTTATACTTGCAGTCAGTGACTTTAAACTGGTTGACACATTAGAAGAAGTACAAATTATGTAAAGGTGCAGGTGGACTCTGTTTGCCACCCATTTTGTTTCCATCACCTGTCGTGTTTCTGAGTGAAACAGTGACAAATTATGGGGCGGGGCTTGATTTAGGCCTAAATGATGTAAAGTGTCTCTATATAACAGGTTGTTAAAAATAAGAGGGCTTGTTTTCAGAGTTTCAGCGGCAAGTTTTACATTTTGAGGAAATTGACTTTATAATAAGATTGTATTTGTTAACATGAACTAACAATGAACAATTGTACTTTTATAAATCAACATTAATAAACCTATGCATTATAACACATTCAAATCCCACAAAAATCTTAATTTCTGCATTTAATTAAATGCTGTACTGCACTAATGTCAGTCTCTGCACCTTTAAATTAATCGGATGATAATGAAATGTGTGAAAGAAACGAAACCCAAAATAACCATTAGAGAATGCTCTGTAAAAGTTCCTTTTTAGGTTGTCACATAAACCTCCCTGCAACGTTCTGGGAATGTTAGTATAAGGTTATAAAAAATAGAACCTAAAAATAACCATTAGAGAACGTTCTGTATACGTTCTTTTTAGGTTGTCACATAAACCTCCCTGCAACGTTCTGGGAATGTTAGTATAAGGTTATAAAAATAGAACCTAAAAATAACCATTAGAGAACGTTCTATATACGTTCTTTTTAGGTTGTCACAAAAACCTCCCTGCAACATTCTGGGAATGTTAGTATAAGGTTATAAAAAATAGAACCTAAAAATAACCATTAGAGAACGTTCTGTATACATTCTTTTTAGGTTGTCACAAAAACCTCCCTGCAACATTCTGGGAATGTTAGTATAAGGTTATAAAAAATAAAACCTAAAAATAACCATTAGAGAACGTTCTGTATACATTCTTTTTAGGTTGTCACAAAAACCTCCCTGCAACGTTCTGGGAATGTTAGTATAAGGTTTTAAAAAATAAAACCTAAAAATAACCATTAGAGAACGTTCTGTATACGTTCTTTTTAGGTTGTCACAAAAACCTCCCTGCAACGTTCTGGGAATGTTAGTATAAGGTTATAAAAAATAGAACCTAAAAATAACCATTAGAGAACGTTCTGTATACATTCTTTTTAGGTTGTCACAAAAACCTCCCTGCAACGTTCTGGGAATGTTAGTATAAGGTTATAAAAAATAGAACTTAAAAATAACCATTCGAGAACGTTCTGTATACATTCTTTTTAGGTTGTCACAAAAACCTCCCTGCAACGTTCTGGGAATGTTAGTATAAGGTTATACAAAATAGAACCTAAAAATAACCATTAGAGAACGTTCTGTATACGTTCATTTTAGGTTGTCACTAAAACCTCCCTGCAACGTTCTGGGAATGTTAGTGTCAGGTTATAAAAAATAGAACCTAAAAATAACCATTCGAGAACGTTCTGTATACGTTCATTTTAGGTTGTCACAAAAACCTCTCTGCAACGTTCTGGGAATGTTAGTATAAGGTTATAAAAAATAAAACCTAAAAATAACCATTAGAGAACGTTCTTTATACGTTCATTTTAGGTTGTCACAAAAATCTCTCTGCAACGTTCTGGGAATGTTAGTATAAGGTTATAAAAAATAAAACCTAAAAATAACCATTAGAGAACGTTCTTTATACGTTCATTTTAGGTTGTCACAAAAATCTCTCTGCAACGTTCTGGGAATGTTAGTATAAGGTTATAAAAAATAAAACCTAAAAATAACCATTAGAGAACGTTCTTTATACGTTCTTTTTAGGTTGTCACACAAAACCTCCCTGCAACGTTCTGGGAATGTTAGTGTCAGGTTATAAAAAATAGAACCTAAAAATAACCATTCGAGAACGTTCTGTATACATTCTTTTTAGGTTGTCACAAAAACCTCCCTGCAACGTTCTGGGAATGTTAGTATAAGGTTATAAAAAATAGAACCTAAAAATAACCATTAGAGAACGTTCTGTATACATTCTTTTTAGGTTGTCACAAAAACCTCCCTTCAACGTTCTGGGAATGTTAGTATAAGGTTATAAAAAATAGAACTTAAAAATAACCATTCGAGAACGTTCTGTATACATTCTTTTTAGGTTGTCACAAAAACCTCCCTGCAACGTTCTGGGAATGTTAGTGTCAGGTTATAAAAAATAGAACCTAAAAATAACCATTCGAGAACGTTCTGTATACATTCTTTTTAGGTTGTCACAAAAACCTCCCTGCAACGTTCTGGGAATGTTAGTATAAGGTTATAAAAAATAGAACTTAAAAATAACCATTCGAGAACGTTCTGTATACATTCTTTTTAGGTTGTCACAAAAACCTCCCTGCAACGTTCTAGGAACGTTAGTATAAGGTTATAAAAAATAGAACCTAAAAATAACCATTCGAGAACGTTCTGTATACGTTCTTTTTAGGTTGTCACAAAAACCTCCCTGCAACGTTCTGGGAATGTTAGTATAAGGTTATAAAAAATAGAACCTAAAAATAACCATTAGAGAACGTTCTGTATACATTCTTTTTAGGTTGTCACAAAAACCTCCCTGCAACGTTCTGGGAATGTTAGTATAAGGTTATAAAAAATAGAACTTAAAAATAACCATTCGAGAACGTTCTGTATACATTCTTTTTAGGTTGTCACAAAAACCTCCCTGCAACGTTCTGGGAACGTTAGTATAAGGTTATAAAAAATAGAACCTAAAAATAACCATTCGAGAACGTTCTGTATACGTTCTTTTTAGGTTGTCACAAAAACCTCCCTGCAACGTTCTGGGAATGTTAGTATAAGGTTATAAAAAATAGAACCTAAAAATAACCATTAGAGAACGTTCTGTATACATTCTTTTTAGGTTGTCACAAAAACCTCCCTGCAACGTTCTGGGAATGTTAGTGTCAGGTTATAAAAAATAGAACCTAAAAATAACCATTCGAGAACGTTCTGTATACGTTCTTTTTAGGTTGTCACAAAAACCTCCCTGCAATGTTCTGGGAATGTTAGTATAAGGTTATAAAAAATAGAACCTAAAAATAACCATTAGAGAACGTTCTGTATACATTCTTTTTAGGTTGTCACAAAAACCTCCCTGCAACGTTCTGGGAATGTTAGTATAAGGTTATAAAAAATAGAACCTAAAAATAACCATTAGAGAACGTTCTTTATACGTTCATTTTAGGTTGTCACAAAAATCTCTCTGCAACGTTCTGGGAATGTTAGTATAAGGTTATAAAAAATAAAACCTAAAAATAACCATTAGAGAACGTTCTTTATACGTTCATTTTAGGTTGTCACAAAAACTCTCTGCAACGCTCTGGGAATGTTAGTATAAGGTTATAAAAAATAAAACCTAAAAATAACCATTAGAGAACGTTCTTTATAACGCTCTTTTAGGTTGTCACACAAAACCTCCCTGCAACATTCTGGGAATGTTAGTGTCAGGTTATAAAAAATAGAACCTAAAAATAACCATTCGAGAACGTTCTGTATACATTCTTTTTAGGTTGTCACAAAAACCTCCCTGCAACGTTCTGGGAATGTTAGTATAAGGTTATAAAAAATAGAACCTAAAAATAACCATTAGAGAACGTTCTGTATACGTTCTTTTTAGGTTGTCACAAAAACCTCCCTGCAACATTCTGGGAATGTTAGTATAAGGTTATAAAAAATAGAACCTAAAAATAACCATTAGAGAACGTTCCGTATACATTCTTTTTAGGTTGTCACAAAAACCTCCCTGCAACGTTCTGGGAATGTTAGTATAAGGTTATAAAAAATAGAACCAAAAATAACCATTCGAGAACGTTCTGTATACATTCTTTTTAGGTTGTCACAAAAACCTCCCTGCAACGTTCTGGGAACGTTAGTATAAGGTTATAAAAAATAGAACCTAAAAATAACCATTCGAGAACGCTCTGTATACGCTCTTTTTAGGTTGTCACAAAAACCTCCCTGCAACGTTCTGGGAACGTTAGTATAAGGTTATAAAAAATAGAACCTAAAAATAACCATTCGAGAACGTTCTGTATACATTCTTTTTAGGTTGTCACAAAAACCTCCCTGCCACGTTCTGGGAATGTTAGTGTCAGGTTATAAAAAACAGAACCTAAAAATAACCATTAGAGAACGTTCTGTATACGTTCTTTTAGGTTGTCACAAAACCTCCCTGCAACGTTCTGGGAATGTTAGTGTCAGGTTATAAAAAACAGAACCTAAAAATAACCATTCGAGAACGTTCTGTATACGTTCTTTTTAGGTTGTCACAAAAACCTCCCTGCAACGTTCTGGGAATGTTAGTATAAGGTTATAAAAAATAGAACCTAAAAATAACCATTAGAGAACGTTCTGTATACATTCTTTTTAGGTTGTCACAAAAACCTCCCTGCAACGTTCTGGGAATGTTAGTATAAGGTTATAAAAAATAGAACCTAAAAATAACCATTAGAGAACGTTCTGTATACATTCTTTTTAGGTTGTCACAAAACCTCCCTGCAACGTTCTGGGAATGTTAGTATAAGGTTATAAAAAATAGAACCTAAAAATAACCATTAGAGAACGTTCAGTGTTTGCTGGGAACTATGTTGAATAAGATGCACGGGTGAACTGAATGTAATCGAGCAGAAACATGTATGTGGAGTGAACTGTGATGCTTGTTGATTACATGTGGATTTTAAAGACTCAGCGATGAACTTTCCTCCAAGCTGTTGACAATTTCCTGGTTGTAAAGCTTTACACAATTACAGAAATCTCTGACATCTCTGAATTGCTCTCAACAGCAGCAGAGTTCTGAACATAATATATAAAGAAACCCCAGAGGCCAAACTCTTTCTATTTCTTTGAACTGACATACACTCGTAAGTTAAATGGAAACAGTTTGAGCACAGCGAGACGCTATTTTTACCGCATGCCTCCTGTTCTCTAGGAGAAACAATTTCCTCAATATTGTGAGCGTGACGGTGGATTGGAAGTCACATTATTGAAGACTGCACCTCACCGTCAGTCTGATGATGTCATACTGCTCTCTGCCTCCGTAAAGGTCACGTATGTAAACCGCCGTATGGCCTCCAAATTAAGCCAAGCATCTTATTCATGGGCCACAAGTATAATGCAATAAATGAGACAATTCGCTATTGATTCGATTCATTGATGACTCACTACATTCGCCAAAATACTCACTAGTTAATTAGTGTATTAACGATGTCCATCGGTGTGTGTTCGTGCATCACAGGAGATTTGTGTCATTTTTTTAATTGAATTCTGTGCTGGAAATTACGTTATTTCTTTTTTTTTTTGCTTAATTTGTCAAAATAAAAGCTTGATTGGAACTGACGGCTGATAAAAAGTGACATTTCTGTTGATTTTTCTTAGTTTTGTCTCATATTTCATCTCAAGCGTGCTCTTCACTGACACTTCTGTCCAGTGGGTTAACCAGTACACTCACATTACACAAAACATTTAGGGGCGAAATTGTTTGGTGATGTGGAAATCGTAATTTTGGAATAATTGATTGAAATAATTTTCACACAATAAATATTGAAATGTTTATGTTTATGTCACTCTTTATTTAGATGATCATAGTTTCAAACATGTAATAATTTGCATTTTTATAATGTATTTTCATTAGTGCTGTCAGGCAATGAACATATTTTTGTAGTTAATCGCGATCAATCATATATCTTTGTATTCAACCGCGATTAATGGCATATTTTTGTCGTTAATTGCAATTAATCACATATTTTTGTAGTTAATCGCGATCAATCATATATCTTTGTATTCAACCGCGATTAATCACATATTTTTGTCGTTAATTGCAATTAATCACATATTTTGGCGTTAATTGCAATTAATCGCATATTTTTGGTGTTAATCGCAATTAATCACATATTTTTGTAGTTAATCCCGATCAATCATATATCTTTGTATTCAACCGCGATTAATCACATATTTTTGTCGTTAATTGCAATTAATCACATATTTTTGGCGTCAATTGCAATTAATCGCATATTTTTGGTGTTAATCGCAATTAATCACATATTTTTGTAGTTAATCGCGATCAATCATATATCTTTGTATTCAACCGCGATTAATCACATATTTTTGTCGTTAATTGCAATTAAGCGCATATGTTTGTCGTTAATTGCAATTAATCGCATATTTTTGGCGTTAATTGCAATTAATCGCATATTTTTGGCGGTAATTGGAATTAAGCGCATACGTTTGTCGTTAATTGCAATTAATCGCATATTTTTGGCGTTAATTGGAATTAAGCGCATACGTTTGTCGTTAATTGCAATTAATCGCATATTTTTGGCGGTAATTGGAATTAAGCGCATACGTTTGTCGTTAATTGCAATTAATCGCATATTTTTGGCGTTAATTGCAATTAATCACATATTTTTGTAGTTAATCGCGATCAATCATATATCTTTGTATTCAACCGCAATTAATCGCATATTTTTGTAGTTAATCGCGATCAATCATATATCTTTGTATTCAACCGCGA
Source organism: Xyrauchen texanus (assembly GCF_025860055.1). Taxonomy (NCBI): domain Eukaryota; kingdom Metazoa; phylum Chordata; class Actinopteri; order Cypriniformes; family Catostomidae; genus Xyrauchen; species Xyrauchen texanus. Next base: position 38,761,630 of record NC_068289.1, on the reverse strand, counting down.
TTAATCACATATTTTTGTCGTTAATTGCAATTAAGCGCATATGTTTGTCGTTAATTGCAATTAATCGCATATTTTTGGCGTTAATTGCAATTAATCGCATATTTTTGGCGGTAATTGGAATTAAGCGCATACGTTTGTCGTTAATTGCAATTAATCGCATATTTTTGGCGTTAATTGCAATTAATCACATATTTTTGTAGTTAATCGCGATCAATCATATATCTTTGTATTCAACCGCAATTAATCGCATATTTTTGTCGTTAATCGCAATTAAGTGAATATGTTTGTCATCAATTGCAATTAATCGCATATTTTTGTAGTTAATCGCGATCAATCATATATCTTTGTATTCAATCACGATTAATCGCATATTTTTGTCGTTAATTGCAATTAATCACATATTTTTGTAGCTAATCACAATAAATCGCTTATTTTTGTAGTTAATCAGGATAAATCATATTTTTGTCGTTAATTGCATATTTTTGTAGGTAATCGCGATTAATCACAGATTTGTAAAATGATAAAAATTGACACTATATTTACTTTTCTTGTCAAAATTCATTTATTTCCATCTTGGGAAAGAAAACTAAACAATATGTAGCAATAATGCTTTCTTAACATTTTCCAAACAAAGCCTTTGTTACAGCAATCGTAAAGCCGCCTTTATGATTCGCGTCATGGTGTCAGCGCCAGCATCGAGCGCCGCTTTGAAGTCCACATGAAAAGCGCTTATTCTAAATACGTCTCATTCTGAGTTTTGGTGATAGTTAAGACTTGACGTGCTTCTGTGGTAATTAAAATACATCTTACATAGGCTGAAAATTACTTGATTTCTATCAAAAGTCCCATCTGGGCTTGTTTTGTACATCAAATAGCATTATCGCGTACATTAATAGCATTGTCAGGGAAGAGATGTCAGAGATTCTTTTATTTAATGAGATATCAACCTCCACAGTTTTATCAAAGGAGGTCAACTAGTGTGTTACGTCAGTGCCACCCATAGAATGTCTATGAGACCGCCGCGTTTTGCTATTTTACACTAAGCTTGTAGGGTCACCTTGGTAGAAGTTGAGAATTGCATACTTCCATACTACTCTTACTATTTCTGCCACAGACATATATGGTAGAAGTACTAAGGGTAGGATGGGTAATATGCCATTCTGAACTAAGTCTGTCCGTGGCGTGTGCGTCAGTGTAATGACTAACCGTGCGTTCACACCAGAGGCGGCGAGAGCGTCAAATCGACCGGAAGTCCTTCATTTTCAATGACAGCCAGCGTCTCTCGGCGGCGAGAAGCGGCGCGGCGAGTCTTGGGCGGTGTGGGCGTCAGATGAAAGTTCAAGTGCAGTCAACATTATGGTAATGAGCTGTGACGCGGTTCGGCGGCAACCTATTGGAATATAGAAGTGCTCCGCTCTAGCGAAGTCTAGAGAACACAACCGTGTAAACTTTGGTTCCCACCAAACATTTGTTCCGAAGATAAAATGGAGGAGAAACTAATTATTGCCGTGGCGGGTTTCCCAGTAATATATGATCTGTCCCTGTTTGCTTACAGGAATATAAAACAACCAAGACCAGTTATTATTACAAATGTATTTTATTTTGATAACAAATAACTATAATTTTAATTACTTTTACCAGCGATCGATTTTAAAGAGTTCATGAGGTTATACGCTACTTGTGATAGGTCGGCAAAAAGTTAATGGTCGACATGTCTGGATGTTTAAATTGCGGCCCCTTTAAATATAGTTCACAAAACAAAGCATTCTGAACAAACGTTACCGCCTATTTCAACTACGTCAGAGCGTCCATGAGCGTCCTCGAGCGTTGAAGGCAGGGCAGCCAGAGCGAATTTTGACGCTCTCGCCGCTTCTGGTGTGAACGTACGGTAAAGGTGGACACATTGCAAAGGTTACGCCCTTCACACCAGTGTTTATGCTATATATGTATTTTCTCCCCAATTTGGAACGCCCAATTCCCAATGTGCTGCAAGTCCTCGTGGTGGTGTAGTGCGTTACCACGGATACCTAGTGCGTGTGGAGGCTTCACACTATTCTCCGCGGCATCCACGCACAACTCAGCACAAGCCCCACCGAGAGCGAGAACCACATTATAGCGACCACGAGGAGGTTACCCCATGTGACTCTACCCTCCCTAGCAACCGGGCCAGTTTGGTTGCTAAGGAGACCCGGCTGAAGTCACTCACGCATATACAGCACTAAATACTGCAGCAATAGTAAGAGTAGTGTGATAGTATCCCAACACAGCTCTGGTTGTGCTCACTGAAACACGGCCCGGCAGCTAGTCACATCCGCTGCCTTGCTGTGCCTCGCTAAATTGCATACTGGCTGACTCACGCGTGCTGCATCTATCTTCTCATTTCTGTCGGCATCTATTGAGAGACGCAAGTGATTTTCCCCCTCAGCTCTGTCTGTCTGTGGTCATCACTGCAATGAGTTCATCCAGCAGACAGAAATGTGATGTGTTTGTGGATGCATCGCTCCCCGTGCAAGTGTTAGCGCTGCACCCTCAGGGTTGCTTTGTAAATTCACTCTCTGTGGATTCGTTTGCACGCCTCGAGACAAAATGAGACTTCATCCAGGTCACGGCTGATAAAATAACAACCGGTGTAGACTCTCTAGTACTCCATTTGTCTTTGACTAAACTGACTAATGTCATGGATTTAATTGAATGGAACTTTATAACCACTTTATCTTGACATGCATCAACAGACACACGAGTGCAAACTGCTTTCAAAGACTACATTAACTCACAATTAGAGTACAGTGTGTTTTAGATCGTGCATGTTAGCGTTGAGGTCATCTATATGCAAATTTAGCAGATATGCATTTAACATTTACCGTTGTTCACTTCTGTAAAAACAGACCAGAAATATTGATGACATCATCTGGCACGATGCATATTCTTGTCCAATCAAAGCAGTAAAATTGCCTGATTGCCTTTTCTGGTAAATGAACCTCATCTGCACATGCATGTGGCTTTCCATCTTTTATTCGTTTTGCGACCCTTCTGTTAAACTCTGAAGGCTTCTGGTCCTTTAAATTGTCTCCAAAGAAGGCATTCTTAATGGTTTTTCCATGCACGCAAGTGCTTTACATATGCCTTTTTACGTTTTAAGCGTCAAAGTCAAACACGTAAACACGGTATTCTTGCGATGTTACAATATAATTGTTTAAACAGGTTTTGTTTGAAAGTTTAGAAGCTCTAATTTCCATTGCATGTAGATATTATGAGCAAAACTGAACAAATGCTTTGAAATTTGTAGAAAAATCATAAATGTTCCGATTTGATCATTAAAAAAAAAAAAACATTCTGAACATATTATTGCAATCAGTGAAAATATCAAACTGATCAAATATGCATGTGTCATATGTTGATGGAAAGCTCTTAAAGAGTAAAATACAACCAGAATATTTGTGTTACTCACAGATAAAAATATCTAGAGTAACAGCTAAATATATGTCTTTGACAATTATGTTGGTGTTGCTTGTATGACACGTTTCCGCTTATAAATTCACAAAAAATAAACGTATCATAATACGTCACGTATCATATCTTTCAATCGAGTCCACACACAAGATAATCAGATGTATAGATCATTAGATAATCCACATGAAGCACAATGTTACATATGGCCACCAGGAGATGGCGCCAAATACACGACACAGACTCAATGATGACTCAAATGACACAGAATGAAACTCATTCTGTGAAATCTCATGACTAAAATCATGTGTGCATGCTATGCAAACCTTTAGTCATTGTTGTGTTTGCATGTGTAATTAGTTCTTATGTACAATTATTATCTTTTATTTGTTTGGACATGTTTTTGGACACTATGATCAATTATATTTGTAATGTTGGAACTTTTGATTGATTTGTCGTATCAACACAAATGTTTCTCTGATACAGTCGACATGATTGAGAACAAAACAAAAACCATTTTAGGAGACACCTGATTTACACCCAGAGATATATAATGACAAATCAGAAAAATAAAGGGGGGGAAATAATTTTTGCCAAATGTTTTTGTGATTTTTCAGCTGTTTCTAAGATTGAGAGTCTCTGAATGTATCATATTCTAAATCATAAACTTTTATTTTTAAAGATTTCTTTACAATAATATCAAAGACTTGACTATCCTTGTTTTTGTTTGTTTGTTTGTTTGTTTGTTTGTTTTAGTTATAGGTATATTTAATTTTGGGTATGCCACTGAAACAGGAAATCTTTATAAAACACCTTCAGATCTTAAAGGGTTAATATTCCAGAAACGGCTGCATGTGTGAAAGTAAATCGGCAAGTCGTAAATGAGGTTTGTGGCTGTGCTGTACACTAAAGGCTTTTGGCTGCTTTAAAAACAGGGACGAGTCCTTCGATTTGTCCCGCCACAACTTCAATAGTTTCAATAGGAAATACATGAACACAGGAAAGAAACGCTCGTCAAACTAATTCACGAGGTCCTCCTGGGAAGTTCCTAATCACAAGATTAAAAGTTGTCATTAATATTGTTATATTTGTACAAATAAATTACCATTATTAAATACAATTCTTCCTGGTGTTCAGTAAACATTTTGATTAAAGTGATGGTTCGTCTGATTGGAGCACTCTGGACATCAGTGTGGACATCAGTGTGGACATCAGTGTGGACATCAGAGGGCTTGTTTGTTAGCAGGTTGGTTCTCTGGCATTGCAGATATTTATTCATGTTTCTTTGAAGGCTTCTCTCCGGTTCTGACTGTGTAAAGTGTGAATGAGGTTATCGCTTCCCCTCAAGCCTGAAACGCCAGACGATTCACTGACACACTCTCAGCAGTCGCTGCACTCCCTCTCGTAACACTCACATGGACACTTTCATTGCGAGGAGGACAGAGTTTCCTTTCATGGTCTAACCGGACCGCGGGGGGGATTGTCTGTCCTCAGGGTGTGCATGGTGATGTCTTGAGGTTAATGAATGCTGCATTGAAGATTTATGTGCTCTATATTACGGCATTTCTAAATTGAAATGGTTTTTCAAAGCCATTGAGTGTAATTGTGGTTTTTGAGAGAGGATATGTTTTAGTGATTTTGTCATAGGGTCACAACACGAGCGGGTGGAGACAGAGATTGTGTTACTCCAGCCCACGTGTCCGGCGGTCATGTCGGGGGATCCCCTTATTTGCTTGCCTTGTCTATTTATTGTCTTTAAACGTGGTTTGGGGAGATTTCAGTAGAAGCTGCATGCATAGAGCAGATCTAAACCGCAAGACCAATAACATGTCATATATACAGTAAATACAGTTTCCTAACTGACATTATTTTCATTAAAGTTAAGCACATTTTGGACAGTTTTCTTTACAGCAGTCAGTATTCTCAACACAGCTGTGTTAGTTCAGCAAGAGCCGAGTTAAAGAGAATTAGAAGCGTTCGGTGGCTGATGTTTGAATGCTGAAATGACTCTTGAATTAATCCCAAATCACAGCAGCAACCATTTTAAATCTTCCATTTTCAGAAGCTGCTGCCAGTAACCGAGTATATGGACATTATCACCCCAGAGAAATGATGAGAAATATGAATCATACATTAGAGAAGCATTATTGTGAGTCTTACAGGTGAAGTGTGTCATTCCTGTGAACCATCAGAACTCCCGTCTGTGTTGAGCCGAACGGACTGATCATGGCAACACTGATGAGTTTTGGACGGGACTATCTGACCAATGGCAAACAGGTGGAGTGTTTATATAAAATCATTATTTTTGCAATTCCATGTGGTGATGCGTGTCGTGCAGAAATGACACATTTGACTTCCATTAAAAATAAGAGTTGTTTTAGAGGCGGAGCAAGTGATTATATTTTTATGGAACATTATGAAGACAAACATTTATTTGTTTAGAGTAAGACAATTCAATGAATCGTTCACGATAAGAAACGTTTGTTAACCTTCCTGCACTGTTCGGTCATTTGTGACCAAAATCATTTTTTCCAGTGTGGTTTCCTGTAATGAGCAGTAAACGTCTTGGTGACTTTTCCTCCACTTGTCATCTGAACACGCTCACAAATTTGGACTTCAATAACTCGAACTGATTGGAATTTTTTTTTTAAAAGCAACACCTTCACTGTTCAAGATCAAAATGAACCAACAATAGGAAATAAATGGGAAAGACTAAAAAACCATGTTTTTGTACCATAACACACACACACATAAACACAAAAACAAACACACAAACACACACACATACACACATAAACACAAAAACAAACACACACACATAAACACAAAAACAAACACACAAACACACACACATACACACATAAACACAAAAACAAACACACACACATAAACACAAAAACAAACACACACACACACACACACATAAACACAAAAACAAACACACACACACACACACATACACACAAACAAACACACACACACACACACATAAACACAAAAACAAACACACACACACACACATACACACATAAACACAAAAACAAACACACACACACATAAACACAAAAACAAACACACACACACACACATAAACACAAAAACAAACACACACACACACATAAACACAAAAACAAACACACACACATACACACATAAACACAAAAACAAACACACACACACACACATACACACATAAACACAAAAACAAACACACACACACACATAAACACAAAAACAAACACACACACACACACACATAAACACAAAAACAAACACACACACACACACATAAACACAAAAACAAACACACACACACACATAAACACAAAAACAAACACACACACACACACATAAACACAAAAACAAACACACACACACATAAACATAAAAACAAACACACACACACACACACACATAAACACAAAAACAAACACACACACACATAAACACAAAAACAAACACACACACACACACATACACACATAAACACAAAAACAAACACACACACACATAAACATAAAAACAAACACACACACACACACACATAAACACAAAAACAAACACACATACACACATAAACACAAAAACAAACACACACACACACACACATACACACATAAACACAAAAACAAACACACACACACACACACACACACACACATACACAAACACAAAAACAAACACACACACACACATAAACACAAAAACAAACACACACACACATTAACACAAAAACAAACACACACACACATAAACACAAAAACAAACACACACACACACACACATAAACACAAAAAAAACACACACACACACACATAAACACAAAAACAAACACATACACACATAAACACAAAAACAAACACACACACACACACACAAAAACAAACACACACACACACACACATAAACACAAAAACAAACACACACACAAACACAAAACCAAACACACACACACACACACATACATACACACACACACACAACTCAGCACACAAACACACACACACATGAACACAAAACCAAACACACACACACACATACACACACACACACACACAACTCAGCAGACAAACACACACACACACATGAACACAAAACCAAACACACACACATACACACACACACACACACACACACACACACACATGAACACAAAACCAAACACACACACACACACTCACACTCACACATACACACAAATACAAACACACACACACACACACACATGCAAACACACAATTTTCTTGTTTTTACTTCAGGGAAGAAGAAATATAATTTCTTAACAACAAAAAAGATGTACCTGTACTATATCCCACACATGGGAGTGGTGGAGGTGTAGTGGGCTAAAGCACATAACTGGTAATCAGGAGGTTGCTGGTTTGATCCCCACAGTCACCACCATTGTGTCCTTGAGTAAGACACTTAACTCCAGGTTGCTCCGGGGGGATTGTCCCTGTAATAAGTGCTCTGTATAATACATTGGTCATCAGAAGGTTGCTGGTTTGATCCCCACAGTCACCACCATTGTGTTCTTGAGTAAGACACTTAACTCCAGGTTGCTCCGGGGGGATTGTCCCTGTAATAAGTGCTCTGTATAATACATTGGTACTCAGAAGGTTGCTGGTTCGATCCCTACAGTCACCACCATTGTGTCCTTGAGTAAGACACTTAACTCCAGGTTGCTCCGGGGGGATTGTCCCTGTAATAAGTGCTCTGTATAATACATTGGTACTCAGAAGGTTGCTGGTTCGATCCCTACAGTCACCACCATTGTGTCCTTGAGTAAGACACTTAACTCCAGGTTGCTCCGGGGGGGATTGTCCCTGTAATAAGTGCTCTGTATAATACATTGGTAATCAGAAGGTTGCTGGTTTGATCCCCACAGTCACCACCATTGTGTCCTTGAGTAAGACACTTAACTCCAGGTTGCTCCGGGGGGATTGTCCCTGTAATAAGTGCTCTGTATAATACATTGGTACTCAGAAGGTTGCTGGTTCGATCCCTACAGTCACCACCATTGTGTCCTTGAGTAAGACACTTAACTCCAGGTTGCTCCGGGGGGGATTGTCCCTGTAATAAGTGCTCTGTATAATACATTGGTAATCAGAAGGTTGCTGGTTTGATCCCCACAGTCACCACCATTGTGTCCTTGAGTAATACACTTAACTCCAGGTTGCTCCGGGGGGATTGTCCCTGTAATAAGTGCACTGTAAGTCCCTTTGGATGTAAATGTAAATATCCATTCAAATGTAAAGTGGCCCTTCTGTTTAAGAATGCGGTCAGTTCATATCTACTTAACTACATGTTCTTCTGCTGAATGCAATTCTGACTTAATAAATCAAATAATAAAATGTGTTTTTCGAATATGAATAATACATTTTCCATCGGGGACTAATCAATGTCTTTGGGTTTTTCATTTGCTCAATATAATGCGCACATGAATATTAACAGCTGCTTCTGGATTTGTGTTTCCACAGTGAGTTTCTGGACGTGGCGTCTTTGAGGTCCGCGTGACAGTTTAAAGATCGAGCTCTTCAATAATGGTACGCTCACATAATCTACATCCTCAACCAGTGCAAAATGATTTGTAATGTAGCGGGAAGTGGGGTAAGATGTGTCACTCCCTAAGTCTGGCAAGCAGGTCCTATTTTTGGTTATATGACCATATATTTAGGAAAGGCCTATCATATACAGCTGCCTGTGATTGACATACATAAATAACTTTCTCAGGTGCATTTCTCAAAGTAAAGTTTACTTGGTATGTCACATGAATTTCAAGCAAAAGCAAGTTCATCCAGATCTAAAACGATATATTGTGCACGCTGTTGAATGTAGGAAACCATGTTATTTATTTGGCCAAAGCCCAGCCATGATTTATATAATGAAGAACTCTTTCCCTAAAAGGTTGCTTTGGGGTGAAGTGTTTTTGATGCTTTGGGGTAAGTTGTGTTTAATTTTGGGGTAAATTACTAGTTAAATGTTATATTAAAATAAATAACACACAAATATTTAAATGTGAAACTTAAATGTATTCATAAAGTTTTAAAGAATTGTTTTAATTTGAGCGACGACAGCGGTTCCTTTGGATTGGACAGATGACTATGGGAAATGCGTTCCCAATGACTGATATTTTTGAGCCGTACTCCCTTCAACCCTCCGAAGCGCTCACTCTGGAGGGTAAAGCCTTTGAAGGGATGAGCCCCTCGGAATGGAACACAGCCTTCAGCATCAGCGTCATAGTAAAACTGACTCTAATTTTACACAGAGAAGGTTTGTAAATGATTTTATGACACTGTAAAGCGGTTCATGAAAAGGAGGAGGCGAGAACCGGCTTGACAATATAAATAATAGTTTAATGAAAACACACAAACACAGAGCAGCTGCCTGTAATTGTCTCTCGAACCGTCGTCACCGGCCGCCTTTATCCCTCGCGCGCCCCATCAGACTGATTGGGGACATTGCGAGCGTTGTTCCGGCCCGGCCCCGCCCTCCTCCGCTCTACACACGCTAAACTAATTTTTACACTAAAATGCTTTATGTCTTGTACAGTGAGTATTTTAACAAAAACATTGTCCACAAATGTTCCTTTAAGGACCTTGGGATGATATTGAAAATTATATTTATTGGTTATTTTTGCCTTTTTTTGTCATCTGCTTTGGTATAATAATGTATAAAAACTCTATTAAAGTCTCTTGGTGTATTTGTAGACATGCACATTTTAAAGACTTTTCGACTCTGTGTTTTAAAGAATCAGTTGAATTAAAGTGATTCAGTGACTTCATAATAGCACATAATTAATAGCACATTAATTAATGCATGAATTTGGGTGAATCAAGTCACTTGGCCACTTTGAGCTGATTCAATATATTTGATTGAATGTAAAAATAACATTTGATTGATTAAATGTGTCTTTATTGAAAGGTCAGTCTCTGATTATCATGTGACACTGTAGCAAATATTCACAGCATCTCATTCTGCAGTTAATTGTGTACTTGAATCGTTCAGATTAATTGAAATGTGTCTTTAATCAAATATACCTCTGGACATGATGCTGCTGGACCTTCTTTGCTCCTCGTAAATTTGCATCCATTAGACACTAATATGTGATTAAAGCCGCTTAATCCTGATACAACCGTCTGATGGATGATGTGACAGAGAGGTGTTGAGCAGGACGTTTGGTGATTACTTTGAAACACTTTCCTGGAAGAAGGACAAATTGATGATTTGATTTTGGGAACAGGTTTGCATTAGAAGCATGACGCCTTTCAGGAATATACCGTGTTGAAGTTCAGCTCAGTGGACAGCATTTGTGGCATAATGTTGATTAACACAAACATTCATTAAGACTCGTTCCTCCTTTATATCTGTGTTCCAGTGAGACACTTACAATAGAAGTCAATGGGGTAATTGTTAGAGGGTTTAAAGGCAGAAATGTGACGAGCATCATTACGTGAAATACACTGCAGACAATCTTCATTATGTTTGTGTTGACAATCTGCTGTGTTCTTAAAACACTTTTGTATTTTACACATAAAAACAAACGGGCTTTATTGAAACTCATAATTATAATACAACTATTATAGTTTGATAGAAGTCATAAAACTGTAGGGAAATGATAGATTTGCTTAGTTCTTATAATGCTTAAACCTCTATTAAAGTCTCTTTATAGGTCTGTGGACAAACACATTTAACAAGGATTCAAATGTTCTTTTGATGGTTGATTCAGTGACTCATTTATCACCTTCTGACATCACCAGAAATGGTCACGGACTCATTAAACGGATCTGAATGAATGTAGTCGAGACACTCGAGACACTTGGATACATTTAAATCCCACAATACACAATTATCATAATCATTTATTCAGGACCAGCTTGTGCTCAGCCTGTTATTGTCATGTGTGAAACAGAAGCAAGTGCTCCACAAGATGAACTTTATTTTTGCAGATCATTTTGCAATACTTGAATCTTTAAAATACTACAAATATTAAAAGTAAATAATACATTTATGTTAACATATACTGTAATATATTAATACTGTACTGTAAGTGTTGAGTCTGTGTGAGCCACCTACTGACAACTGTGTCCCCCCACTTTTAAAATGACTGCTACACCCCTGAACTGCACACATATACACACACTCACACTCACACTCACACACACACTCACACTCGCACACACACACACTCGCACACACACACACACACACACACACACACACACACACACACTCACACTCGCGCACACACACACACACTCAC